>NW_012151763.1:1348395-1429939 GCF_000956105.1 Propithecus coquereli
ACAAGACACAAGCACACATTCCATTGGCTATCAGAGCGATACTTCACATCATATAGCATCTGGAAAACACCACCGTATACTCACAAGAGAAACTGAGACACTTCTAAAGCACAAGACACAAGCACACATTCCATTGGCTATCAGAGCGATACTTCGCATCATATAGCATCTGGAAAACACCACTGTATACTCACAAGAGGAGAGTACAAAAGGCAAGTAACATCTTAGTGCTATCAAAATAATTGGACCTTGTAGACCCCCTGAAAAGGTCTCATGGACCAGCCCCCCAAAGGGTCCCCAGACCATGTTTGTAAACCTCTAGAGAAACTCATGCACATCTGCCTAAGACCGCTCCTGGCAGCACTACTGAAATGGCCAAAACCTGGAAAATACCCAATGTCCATTAATAAGAGAACAGATGAAAAAAAACAGAAAACTTGTGGTATATTCAAACAGCGGAACAATACATAGCAATGAAAATGAATGAACTACAGCTATCACCAACAATGTTGGGGGAAAGACAAAACACAGAAGATTACATACAGTGTGATTCTACAAGGTTAAAAGGCAAAACTAAACTATATGACTTAGGGCTACATACACAGGCTGTAGAAGTATAAGGAAAAGCAAGAAAATGACTGCACAAAAGTCAGGGTAGTGGCTAGCCCCGGGGAGAGGGATGGGGTTGTGACTAGGAGGGCCACATGGGGGTCTACGCAGGTATAGTCATTGTTCTAGTTCTCAACCTGGTTGATGTTGACACAGGTTTTCACTTTATACTTCTTTAAGCTGTACATATAGGCCTGGCACATTTTTCTGTATCTATGTTATATATCACAATAAAGGAGAAAACCTACATACACAGTTCGATATCAATAATGTGAAGTACATATTTCAGCATAGGAAAAATTGTTGAAATGCTATATTCCCACATGTTAACAGTGGTTATCCCTGGGTTATGGGGTTTGTATTTTCTCTACACTTTTCCACATTTTCCAAGTGTACTTACAAAGAGCACATTACTCTTATAATCATGTAAACATTTGATATTATCAGACTTTATTATAATTTTTAGCCTACTGGAGGGTATGTAATTTTATTATAGTTTAATTTGCATCTCTCCGATTACTAATGAAGTTGATCATCTTTTCATATGTTTATTGTCCAATTTGATTTCTACTTTTACGAATTGCCTGATCAAATCTCTGGCTCATTTTGCTGTTTATTCTTTTTCACCAGTTCTCAAAATCATAAAATGTATTAAAAAAGACAAGGTTGTCATCCAAAATTGACACTATTAAGGATCAATACAAAAGAGATGAGATGAGCCATCTATGGAAATCTATGCAGAAAATACCTAAAGAGGTTGGTGATGCGCCCCAGCTAACTAGGATGAGCACAAAGCTCATCAAGGAGTCCAGGGTGTATTCCTAGAGTTGGCTACACTGACACTAATCCATGAAGACTGGCTGCGATCTGATTTACCCCAATATGTCTATCCTGAGGCAATGGGATGATGACAGAAAATGTTAGTGACTCATGAGGAATACTGAAAACAGAGTAGAATTACAAAGAATATACAGTCATGCACCATATAGCTATGTTTGTCAACAAGGGACCACACATGCATGGTGGTTCCATACGATTACAATGGAGCTGAAAAATTCCTAACACTTAGTGACACTGTAGCCATTATAACATCTTAGTGCAACACATTACCTTTCCTATGTGTAGATACACAAATACTATTGTGTTACAACTACCTACAGCAACATGCTGTACAGATTTGTAGCCTAGGAGCAATAGGCTATACCATATAGCACAGGTGTATAGCAGGCTATACCATCCAAGCTTGTGTAAGTACACTCTATGCCATTCAGACAACAATGAGATAGCCTAACAACAAGGCATTTCTCAGAGTGCGTCTCTGTCATTAAGGCATGACTATCTGTCTGTACAGTAGTCGTTCTCAAGCAGGGATGAGTTTGCCCTCCTCCCCTCCCCCGGAGACATTGGACAATGGCTAGAGTTATTTTTGGTTGGCAAGACTGGAGACGGGGGTACCACTGGCATCTAGTGGGTAGAGGCCAAGGATGCTGCACCCTACAATGCACAGAACACCCACCCACCTCACCCCCTGCAGAAAAATTATCTCATCCAAATGTCAACAGTGCCATAGTTGAGAAACTCCACTCAATAGCCTCTATCCAAGAAAATGCTCAATCCTCAGTGGCTCTTCTCCAAGGTGGAGAAAGGCAAATCCCCAGGATGCCCCACCTTGATGGGTTAATCCAAACTCCTTGAGACCTACACTCTGCAAGCTCCTCCAAGGGAGCTGCAAGCTGGGCACTGTGCTTTCTGGAAGCAGCCTCCCTCATGGAGAAAACGTGTGCAAATAAGACCAGGTCAAGTTCATCAGTGCTGGAAGGACTCTCAGAGCCACCTGGTCTACCCCACCCCTCATCAGAGAGGGAACAGCAGCTGACAGCAGCAGCATGGCATCAAGGGAATGGGCAGAAAATCAAAATGCAGACATGGAGCTGCTAGGCCATGAACCAGTACGCTAACCAACATGCATAATGGCAATGATCTCATAAAGAACCAGAGAGATAAGAGAAGTCAGCATCATTACAGAGCTACAAGCAATCACTATCAACTAGAACTGGAGAAGGCTGCAGGGAGGAGGCAGCATTTTAGCTGGATTTTGAAATACGAGTGGATTTGTGCAGTTTTGAATTGTGGCTAAGAATTCTTTGACACTCTCCCCTTGAAAGGTAGGATATATGTCCTTGCCTTGAATCTGGACTATCTTCAAGTGACTCATAACCTATAGAACACAGTGAAAGTGACACTGGTGATTTCCAAGGCTAGATCATATTAATAAAAGGCCAAGCTCTAGGCATATACTCCGAAGAACCAAAGACAGCTGTTCAAACAAAGACTTGTACATGAATGTTCACAGCAGCACCGTTCACAATAGCCAAAGGGGAGAAACAACCCAAATGCCCATTAGCTGACAGCTGGATGAGCAAAACGTGGTCCATCCATACAGTGGAATACTATTTAGCCATAAGAAAGAATATAGTGTCAACATGCTACAACATCTAGGAACCTAGAAAACAGCATGCTAAGAAGTCAGGCACAAAAGTACAAATATCGTCTGATTCCATTTATATAAAATGTCTAGAGTAGGCAAATCCATAGAGCTAGAAAGAAGATGAGTGGTTGCCAGGGGCTGGGGGGAAGAGGAATGGGGAATGACTGTTTAATGGGTTTAGGGTTTCTGTTGTGGTGATGAAAAGGTTCTGGAAGTAGATAGTTGTGATGATCACATAATATTGTGCATGTATTTAATGCCACTGAATTGTATACTTTAAAGTGGTTAGAATGGTAAATTTTATATGTATTTTACTACAAATTTTAAAAAGTAATTTTTTAAAATGGGCCATGTGGCATCCACCTTATCCACTGGAATACTCATGCTTAGAGCCCTAAGGGGCTATGTAAGAAATTCAAATAACAGCCGTCCTGCTATAAGGGAGCCCAAACCACCTGGAGAGGGTGTGAGTGTTCCAGTGGACAGCCCCAACTGAGCCCATCCTTTAAGGCATGTGAATGAAAAAGCCTCCAGAAGATGCTAGCCCCCAGCCACTTGAGTCTTCCTAGCTGAAGCCCTAGACACCGTGGAGCAGAGACAAGCCATCCCTGCTGTGTTCTTCTGAATTCCCAGCTCATGGAATCTATGACCATAGTAAAACAGTTGTTTTATGCTACTAAATTTTTGGAGGTTGATTATCAACAGACAACAGGAACAGCTTTCAACCTGGGGAGAAAGGGCACAAAGGCCTTCCCCACAGATAGCATATGCAGCAAGAACGGAATCCTTGTACCTCTTAAGACACAGGTGACTATGTATAGTTGCTTCCAGGTCTGTGTGGACTATAAACTCCACAGGTGAGGGCAGGTGCGTGTTTCATTCTGCTCCTGTTTCATTCTGGGTCCTGCCTCAGTGACCGCTCACTCATGAGTTAGCAGACAGGTATTGAGCACTAGGCCTGCTACCCGCCATCTGCCCTTCAGCTCCACCCTCCGTGCCCCAGGCCACTGGCTTGTATAAGCTACATCAACTGGCTTCTTTGCCCTCTGGCTTCTGGTTGGGTTTAGCCCACAGGTTCCCTTGGCGTCTCCAGTGCCCTTAGCATCTCAGTGTTTTTTTTCACAGCACCCTTAGGCCAAAAGAAATATCTGATAGTTCCACCATCCCAGGCTAGCTGAAGTAGCATTAAAAACTAAAAGAAGAATGTCTAAATGAGCCCCGACTATGCTGTGGCACGATTCTGGCGGTAATGAATTCCCCTGCAGCAATACTTCCTGTGGAAGGTTATCACCTCTAACTTGGAAAATAATCCCAACTAGAACCACCTAGCAATGTCAGACAGATGTTTTCTAGCCTCTACTCTAAGCAGATGTTCACTGAACGTGGGCCTCTTTGTAAGATTCAACTACAGCAATTTTCAAAGCTGCAGAATCCTCTGACATTTTATGAGAAGCCCTAGGTAGAAAACTAATAAAAACAGAGCTCAAAACTGGTTGAAGCTGGAATGGGGGTCCAGGTGCACCTATTTCTGCTCTGGCCTGCTCCCCGCACCCAGCTTGGAAAAGAGGGAATTAACACAATGAGCTGAAGCCACAGTACTGCTAAGGGTGTCGAGAGAGGTGAGCTGGCAGCATATTCCTCTTCCTCAGGAAAGAAGCAAGCATGGCCCAGACAAATCAGAAACCCTCTGTCTGCTGGCCCCAGAATGCACCCTGCTTCAAGTGCGGCCATGGGGACTGGGTGGGAAAGGCCTTGGGAGGTGGCCTACAGCATGGAGGGGGTGCTCCAAGGCAGAATGCAGGCTCCAATCTCTTTGTACAGCAGTTTAGAATCAAACCCAAGCACCAGAAATCCAGCTGCCTTCTAGGGTCCTCAGAGGTGCTTCTAAATGTTCATTGCTGCACCAAGAACATCACTTACAATCCAATTTTCTGCACATTTATTTTAAAATACTCAATGTCAAGCACACTGTGGATTGATTTAAAAATGAAAAAACTGAAGCAACATAAGGAAACATCACATACTGGTTTTCTGAAGAATGAAGAGGATGCCAGTACCTAACTCTTGGCTTCTTATTAGTGTCTTATTTTTGCTGTAACAAAATATACCAAATTTAATAGCTTAAAACAATACATATTTATCCTCTTACAATTCTGGCGGTCAGTAGTCCAACTCAGGTCTCACTTGACTAAAATTAAGATGTCGGCAGGGCTGTGTTCCTTCTGGAAGCTCTAGGGGAGGAACCATTCCTCCAACTCCAAAGCCAGCAACAGCCAGTCAAGTCTTTCTCGCAGGGCATGGCTCCAACTCTTCTACCTCCCCCTTCCATGTTTAAAGGACCCGCGTGATTACATTGAGCCCGCCTGGATAATCTTATTTTAAGATCAGCTAATTGGCAACCTTAATGCCATAAGTAACACCTTACTTAGTTCCCCCTGCCATGTAACCTAATATATTCACAGGTTCGAGAGATTAGGATGAGGATGTCTTTGGAGGCCCACCATTATTCTGCCTACTGCAGCTTCCCACCCTCCTCCATTGGGAACACCTACCTACATGAAAGATTTTCCTGTCTGTTTTTAATAGGTGTTTATGATGATTTTAAGCTTTTACATGCAAGGCGAAACTCACCAGTCAGTGGACCTCTGAGCAAGCCTTAGGGAGGGCCAGGCCTCCCCAGCACCTGAGAGCTGCAGAATAGTAACATGTAAAGTGGAAAACTGAGTGAACACACAGCAGGAAAGGCGAAAAACACCATGTGGGGAACAGAACCCAGAAGAGAAAAGTCAGTGTACCTGAACTCACAAGAACCAAACCCAGCTCCTCCCCAACATGCCCCCCAGCAGCTAAAATGAGCCTCATCATCACCATCTTTACTGCAGGCAACTCGGGCCCTTCCTCAGTGCCCACCAATGCTGACTCTTGGATGGTCTGTGTGTGCGTGCATGTTTAAACAAACAAATGCATTTTAGTTACCTGATGTTCAAAGTGATGGAAGGGATGGGATGTGACCTGTGACAGCAAGGAAGAGGCTGAAAACCCATCAGAGCAGTGGAGGCTAACAGGCAGAGTTCTCCAGACCAGTCAAGTGCAGCACAAGGGCAACCATGGAGGTTCTCCCCCTCTCCATGATGCCACCTTCCCATGAACCATTCCCAAACTCAGGCAGGGTTAAGCAGCTCTAGGCCAACCCTGCACATGCCTCTGCAGCCCATCTGGCTGGGACCCGATGCCCCAAGTCAGCCCACAAGGTTTCTGCCTGGATCCCAGCCTGGCATCTCAGCGCTGCCAGCACGTGGGGCCCACTCAGCTCTCACCCTCTCCTGAACCAAGCATGAGGGGCCTGACGACCAGCCCCAACCCAGGGATCATATGCTGCCACTTGTCACACTTGTTCTGACTGGACTATACAGTGATTTTTTTTTAAAAACGGGGATATAATTCCCATACCATACAATGCACCCTTTTAAAGCATACAATTCCAATTGGTTTTTAGTACAGTCACGCGTTGTGCAACCACCACGTTGTGCATCTATCTAGTTCCAGAACATTTTCATCATCCCAAACAGAAACCCTGTATCCATTAAGCATTTTCTCCCCATTTCCTCTCACCCCAGCCCCTGGCAGCCACTAATCTACTTTCTGTCTCCATGAATTTGCCAACTCTGGACTTTTATATAAATTATGCTTTCAAGGTTAGCATCATGTATTTTAAAAATGTGGTTTGGAATGTTTTAATATAATAATCACTAACAGAGCTTACCTGGAGCCAGGTGCTGTGTTAAGCACTTTATACGTTTCTACTCACCGGATCCTAATAACAACCCCATGAGGTGGATAGTGCTGTTATCCCCATATTACAGATGAGGAAACTGAGGCAGCAAGAGGTTAAGTGAATTGCCCAGAGTCACATTAGCACTGGACAGGCGTGCTTTAAAGCTGTGGCCACCAGTAAGCTGGGCCTCTCTTAAGGGTACAGGCACTCGGCTTGCCAGCCCACTCACCACACTTGTTCTTGGCCACTTCTCACATTTCTATGACCTGCCTGATGCCTGAAAGTATCTGAGTTCATGATCCCTGCCGGCTTTGGTAATTCAGATGAACCTGAGTTCAAATCCAGTTCTACCACAGACTGTGATCTCGGGTAAATTCCTAAACCTCTCTGGACCCCACGTTTTCATCTGAGAAATGGGTTACCACCCAGCTGCTTTTCAAGACTGTTTGCAAAGAACCATTATGGACATCAGGAGGTGGTATGGGTCACAGTACCAATGGTCTAGGGTAAATGCAAGTGAGGCACCGAGGGCCTGGCACATGAAGGCATTGCAGAAATGGAGCCTTGGTTATGACTACTACCCACTCACACCACTGAGAGTCTTCTCCCCGCTGCTCAAAAGAACAGCTTCCCACTGCTGGAGGCACCTGCAGGTGACATACCTGTCCTCGGAGGATTTTTCAGAACTAGTAAAATACACAATGGATGGAAAATCCCTCTGTAATCAGAACAAGGATCACTTGTTAACTGCCCTTTAAACTCCTGGGAGCCTAAAGCCAGTCTCTACTTGCCAAGAGCCCGGAAGGATTTCAAAAATCATGCTCGGAGGTTCTTCTGTGTGCTTTCTGAGACCTGCTGTGGTTTCTCAGTTACACCCCACTACTGAGGACCAGGACCAAGGATAAAGTGGCTCTCAGACAAGCCTGCCCAAAGCATTGCTATAGGACTCAAGGAGAACCTGTCAGCGCCTAACTGAGCACCTGCGTTGAGTTCATTCATTCTGACACAGCAGCTCTGACACTAACCACCGGGATCCAGGAGATGGCCAATGCAAAAATCTTGTCATCTTATTTTGGATAAAAGATCCAGAAAACTGGGTCCCTATCTTGAAATACAAGCTTCTTCTGTTTAGCTTCGTAATTTAAACAAAAAGAGATCACTGGGTAAGTCTTATCTGGGTTGAATCCTGGCTCTATCTCTTCCCAAATATGTGACCAGGGTCCAGGGTCCCCTCATCTGGAAGGCAGCGATATAATACCTAACTGCCAAATTGTTGAGGCCATTTCAAATAATATATGTGAAGTACCTGGCACACAGAAAGCACTCAGGGGATGATAGCTGGTGGCAAGGCTGCAGATGTAAGACTAACATATGCCTGGTCCCCTCAAGATGCTTTTGTAATTGTAGGTGTTACATGGATGAGTAAACAGAGGTTCAGAGAACTCATTTTCCCAAGACCACTAAGTGATAGAAGTAGGGCAGCCTCCAGGTATGAAGGCATTATGCCTAGTGCTTAAAGGCAGCGAGTGTGGAGTCAGACAAGCCTGGGCTCAAATGCTAACTCTGCCAACTAATCACTGTGTGACCTGAGGCAAGTTACTTCACCTCTCTGTGCCTGTTTCCTCATCTGTAAAATGGCTGCAATGGTTCTCAGTATCCTCCACCACCTCCTAAATCAACTAGTGTAACAGGCAACAGTGAAGACCTGAGACCTACTCATTTATATTCCTCATCTTCTCAATATGCATACCATGTTGAAGACTTTCAGAAGATAGCCTTAAAGGGAGTATCATTTTTCTAACTTTTGTTTTGCTTCCACTTTCAAAATTTCCATGTCATTAGATGCAAGTCAGTCAAGTGATCACACTTTTCCCCATAAAGGCATCGTAGACAAAATAAACATTTTATCCCCAAAGGGAAAAATGAAAAAGAAAATTCAAAAACTCTTTACCCCTGCAACTTGCTTTATTTTTCTTCACAGCATTGACAATACATTATATAGATCTTGATGTTTGTGCTTGTTTTCTCCCTCCCACCAGAACATCAGCTCCATGAAGACACCTTTGCAGAATGTTGAATGGCCCTTCTTGTATATACTCCAGGAGGGTTGCCTGCATGAAAAATATTTTTGCATCTTTTGCAAAACTACCTTGGCTAGTACCGTCCACTGTTTTCCAGTGTTCCTTTATGTGACATAAATCTTACTAGAACTCAGTAGTAGGACAAAGTTTGCTTTTTGCTGAGCTCATGTTTTTCACTAGCTGGATTTGCTTTCATTGTCAGGAAGCTCAGAGCACAATTCCAGGCTCGATTACAGTGTTTTCCTTAATCCGTTTTTCTGATGTGGACATGGGATATAAATAAGTGTAAGAAGATTCTGTTGGTAGACGTTTAAGATCCTATTTTTAACCACAGCCTACATTTATTCTAAGAAGATGTTTTTCAAACTTGACTGTGCCTGCGAATTACCCAGGGATCTAGTTAAAATGCAGAATCTGACTCAGTAGGTCAGGGGTGGGGCGTGAGATGCCGCAGTTCTAACAAGCGCCCAGGTGATGTCTATGCAGCTGGGTCCCGGACCACATTTCGAGTAGCAGAGGGTCTAAGAAACTTGCTCCCTTGTTTCAGCAGAATTTCTCTGTCCCCCTCCTTGGCAAAATATGACTAAAGTCTCAAAAACTGGAGCGGACACCAGAAGCACTTAAGGAGCTGGTCAGACCCACACATCGCCGCCCCCCGCCCCTTCCCCGTCAAGATCCCAAGGAAAGGGGGTAGGAATCCGCCCAGGAAACTCCCCAGGTGCTTCTGCTGTAGGTGGCCTCGAGCAGATTTTGAAAATGACAGCTCTCTTCAAGGTGTTTCCAAAGGTAAACTCCTGTGGACACCTGCTTGTTCAGGATTTTAGCGGGGGACCATCCCGCTGTTTCTAGCCCAGCACCAGCAGGGATGCCGTCCCTCCTCCTTTCCTGCAACTCGGACCGCGGCGGGGACTGCCCTCGCGGGCTCAAGGCTCGGACTCCCGCCCCTCCGCCTGCACAGCCCGGCCCGCCGCGGCCTCCACCGCAGGCCCGCAAGGCGGGGGCCGCGCCGCTCATGCGCAGAGCGCCCCCCGGGTCCGCAGGGCGGGGTCCCCGCGCGCCCCTCGCCCGCCTTACCTCTCTGGACCAGGATAGCCAAGGAGAAAGCGAGGCAGACGAGGAACGCCGAGCGCCAGGCCATGGCTGGGAGCAGGCGGAGGGCTTCCAGAGGAGCACAGTTAGCGTTAGAGCGCCCGAGGGGAAGGCCGAGGAGGAGCCAGGACGGAGGAGGAGCCCCGCCGCCACTGCAGGGCCGCGCCCAGAGCCGGCGCGCGCGCAGGGCGGCCCCGGGAGGGTAGAGGGAGGGCTCGCTCCCGTGCCGGCGCCTGGGGGCTCCTGGCTGGGGCAAGGCCGAGGGCGGGGCCTAGGCCTAGGGGCGGAGACACTGGGCGGGGGGCGGGGCTGGTGCGCGGGGCGGGGCCCGCGGGCACCCGGTGGGTTGGCGGGTCTGGGTTGGGTAGGGCACCAGCTCGCTGTCTGCAGACCAGGTCCCGCCCCGGCGCTCGGAGGTGGACCCCGCGAACCCCGAGCAGTGAGTCGCCAGTAGCCGCGAAGCGGGAGGTGGCGGGGTGAGGCTGCTCGCTGATTTCCACTGGTGCGCCCGATTCCTCCCGGGCCCGGGGCGGGACCGAAGGCGACACACAGGCCAGCCGCGCCTGCCAGCCGGGTGACCTTGGACAGGGCTCTTCCCCATTCTGGCCTTCGTGTTCTCGCGGTGAAAAGCTGTTCCCTAGGGGCCCTTCCAGCCACGGCTCTAATACCAAGCACCCGCGCTCTTGCCCCCTCCCCTCCCTTCCCTGCTGGCAGCAGCAGTGGAGCCCTGTCCAGAGACTAAAGCAAAGGGCAAACAGCGGCACGTCTCGGGGAAACAAGGCCGAGGCCGGGGACGCCGGGGCAGGTGGGGGCGGGGGGCGGGACGGTCAGGAGCACTACGGGCTCGGGAGACTCAGGGGTGGGGACTGGGTCAGCTCTCCCGAAGCTTTGATGAATGCGCTAGAAGTGCAAGTTCACATCTGCAGAGTAGATCTGAAAGACGTGCTTAATGACCGACAAACGCGCTGCAGTCCTTTCCCATGAACCCCCGCAAACGGAGTCCATCTCCCAGACCCGCAGAAATCAGATTCCAACACTGCCCGGACCAGCAAGATGCAGCCTTTGAAGTGAACGCTCCCAAAAACAGCCCGGGCTGCTACCAGCTTTTGAGGACAGGAAGTGCCGCTACTCTCCCGAGAGGCAGAGTGGCGGTGTGCGCAGGTCCCTGCCATTATGTGGCACAGGCTGCCCTGTGCCACATCCTCCTTAGCCAGCGGCTACTACCAACTCCCCCCAGTATCCGTTCGGCAGCCCCCCCACCTGCCAGCACCGCCCTGCCGGAGAACCCCCCAGTGGCTCCTGCCGACCCCTCAGCCATAGTGTGGGGCGGGGGGCTCGTTGAGATAGAGCCGAGATTTTTCCCTTGTGGCTTACATCTACTGCCCTGAATCCTGGGGCTGCAAAAACAAAACAGCATATAAGGAGTAGATCTTCCCATTTTCCCGGCATTGCTTATTCTATGGCACTAAGTAGCTGGAGAATTAACAGAAACAGCTGGTGGTTATTGAACTCACACTATATATACGTGAAATATTCCAGGCATTTTGTCCTTACTTGTTATTTCTCATAACGACCTTATGTAGCACCTGATAACGAGGGGAAAGGAGCAAAATGGAGATTCCTTGAGGTTAGGGAGTTAGCCAGGTCCAGCCTCATAAGTGTCAAAGAGAGAAGGGGATCACTAGGAACCCCAGCAGGTAAATGGCTAAGAACATGTGCTTCAGAGCCAGACCAGGTACAAATCGTGACTAGACCCAACAAGACTGTGCTAGGGGTCAGATGAGATGGTGGAAGGTAGGTGGCCTGGCACACAGTGAGAGAGGCGGATGTTACTTGTCAATCTTGTAACAGCTAAATAAATACTGGCCACTGTGAGGATGGGATGTTACTGTGTAATTCCAGGCTGGGGACATGCCCCCAACTTTTCCACTAAGTCTGAGTGCCCTGAGCCATTCCCTTGCCCTCTACCAGGAAGGCACTAGATTTCCTGGACTTTGAGAGCCCTTCAGATTCTGATGGGTGAACTCTGGAGCATATACTCTCATCTACAAGGAGGAGGTGAGGAGAGTACAGCTTCTAAGTTGAGGCTACCTCAGTCAGCATACAGTGGACACAGTCACACCCAACTGAAATGTGCAATATGACCATCTTCTAGAAGAGGGGTAGTTCACAAACTGCAGTCCACGGACCAAATCTGCCCCCAACCCCACCTATTTGTATACCCTTCGAACTAAAAGTAGTTTTTTTGCATTTTTATATAGTTGAAAAAAAATCATATGACATGGCAAATTTATACAAAATTCAAATTTCAGGGTCCATGAAGTTTATGGGAATACAGCCACATCTATTTGTTTCTGTATTTCCTGTGGCTGTTTTTGTGCTTCCACAGTGGAGTCGAATAGTTGCAACAGAGACCAGGGGACCCACAAAATCTAAAATATTTACTATCCAGCTCTTTACAGAAAAAGCTTGCTGACCTCCATCCCAGCAGATTGAACCATGGCAAGGATGAATATTAACAGGTGATAATGTGGGACCTAAAAAGTGTGCTCCTCTAAAACACAGCATGAACTCAGAAGATGACCTGTTTTGATACAGGAATAAGAACCAAGAGAAAAAGACAATCTTTATCATTGTGGCCAAAAGATGCCCATTCAAAAAAAAAGTTTGTTAATAGAAATATTGCAAATGTTTGAGATCAGTTATCCTACCAGATACCTCTGCCTTTGTAAAAATGACTCATCTAAGTCCTGGTTTGTCTCTCAGTCTCTTGTAAGTTAGGTTAATGTGAGTCAGATTAGAGTCTGCCAGGCTGAGGACCTGCCTGGGGCTTTGTGAGCCTCTCAGTCAGACACTGCTAACCCTGCTGAATTGCAACTGAACAGGGAGTTGACTTACAGAAAATTCTGCACTTAGAAACCATGATCTGTGCGCCACCCCCCATACACACACATACTCTCACTGCCAATGGACATGGGTTCTGGGACTGACTCCTGGCCAAGCCTGCCTTATCTACAGATGACCACCTTGTTACCATCCTCTTGGTATACCTAGTCTCTCCCTGAATTTCTCATGCATGCCCTGAAAATTGCCACGAATTGAAAAACCACTTGGCCTGACAAACTCCTCTCTTAAAATGTCCACCTTTTCCCAGCTCTGGCCTAAGCAGAGAGGTGTAGCATGCAAATGGCCACCAGGCTAGCCTGGGAGTACAGGAGAGGCACAGATTCCAAACAGCTACCTGTCATCTCGCAGTCCTGGGCCTCAGCAGCCTGCCAGAACAAATGAAGTCCCATTGCCATCACCAGCTCTGAGTTCCTGTTCTTGTTCTCAACTGACACAAAACCCCTCCTAGCAAAGTCTCCACTCTCGGTATTGCAGGGAGTTCAGAAGGGGGCCTCCCTCGCCCAAGGCCAAAATCAGCCCCACCCAGGGCCCCCACCACTGCTGAAGGAGAGCACCATTGTCCATGGTGACAGTGCCCTTTCCTGATATGCCACTGCTGCCACCACTGATCCTAGGGGACCAGAGCTGAGAGGGAATCCACGTGGGGGGTGGGGGAGGGCAGGGACAAAGGTCTTGCCCCAACCCTGGGTCACCCTGTGTCCCCTGAGACCCAAGCAGCTCAGCTGGTGCTCAGGCTTCAGCAGACCTTCCACTGGCTTCCTCTAACCTGTAAGCCTTGGCCTTAATCCCTCTAACCAAACCTGTTTGAGAGCCCAGACTGGGGAGGGGGTGGGAAAAGGACAGAACACTCTCCCTTCCCACCCCACTCCACACAGTGCTGGCCAATTAAGAGACAAAGACTCCCTGCATATCAATGGGAATGAGAACTGCTCTGGCCAGCTGGGGGAGGGGCACTCCGGGCTCTACGAAAATTTCCCCAAATGCCTGACTTCACACTCAAGTTTCACCAGTCCCAGGAGAAGTAAGAAAAATGAAGTTGTTGTGGCAAGTTTTCCCCCATAAAACTAGAGTATTGACCTTTACTCTGAAATCATGGATTTTTTTGGTATAAAAAAGTCCTTTATTACATGAAAAGATGGTAGTGTTTTGTTTAATGTGCTTACTTAGCAGAATAAAAAATTGGCAACCCTACCCATCCTCAAATAAAAAAAAAAAAAGAAATCTACTCATTGGTGAAATTAATGAGTCTGGGAACCACTGGCTATCCCAGCAATATTCAGCCCACCCAGGGCCCTGACACATAGGAATTTTTGGAACACACCCCATATGTAAACAGAAGCCCTGAAAATGGATTCTAAAACAATGTTCCCTCTGATATTTCTTGAGTTGTAAACAGATTATCCTTTAGTCTCCTCCGCCTCTCCACAGACTTCTCAGTCTCTCCTCTCTTGGATTTTATAGTATGGCAAGGTCAAACTGGGCCTTGAATGCCATGCTAATGAGCAAAGATTTGGTCCTGAGAACAGAGGGAAGCCATTGAAGGGTTTCGAGCTTTAAGCAGCAGTGCCAAGGAAGCGGTCCTCAGGAGTGCTGCTGGCATCGTGTACTGGGAGAGGCTGGGAGCCGTGGGGCTAGAGAGAAGGGTTTGGATTCAGGGTGTGGATGTGGTGGAGGTAGCAGTGGCCATAGAAAAGAGGGCCTGAATGTGTCTGGCCATGTTCTCAGGGCAGGGGAGAATAGGAAGTCCAAGGGACTCAGGTGGTGCCCTGTAGGGAGGAGGCAGATGACAGGCAATTATAACTCAGTGTGATAAAGGCAGTTAAAGAGGGGAGCACAGGGCACGGTGGGGACACAGGGGAGCAGCCCCTTCCCAGCTGCATGGTCAGGGTAGGGCCAACTTAAAGGAAAAGTAATAGTTCACCGCACAGATGGCGGAGTGTTCCAAGAGAACTGCTGAAGTGAAGGCCCAGAAATGAGAGGAAGTGCGACAAATGGAATTCGAGTTGGCAGGAACCAGGTCATGCAGGGGTTATAGACACGATGAAGTTTGGACTCTACCCAAAGGCAACTGTGAACACCCAAGAGTTTTAAGTGGGGATGGGGTGGCGCTGCAGGGTGACAAGATCAGATTGGCATCTCATGAATCCATTTCTCCAAGGAGTCTCAGGACTCTGTTGTACAGACCCCACAAGATGCTGCTCTAGGTGACAGGAGGCTTTAAAGAACGAAGAGCCGGGGAAGGTGGAGGGGAGATTGGGATGGAGAATTGGGAGGCAGGGAGAAGAGCGAGGCGGCCAGTGCAGGAGTCCGGGAATGCTTCGGCGGGCTCAGAAGGAGGGGCAAGGTGGCACGGGTGCTCTCCTGCCCTGCCTGCTCGTCCCCGGGACCAACCCAGCGTGGCCGGCCAGGAGCAGCAGCTCCACAGACAGAGGGTCTGCCATTCCTGTGTTTCTGCAAATACCGCCCCCACTCTTGCCCCAAATCAGTCTTGTCTTACATGCGGCAGAGTTGTTCATTCCCCAAAGGGACCTTCTGAGCAGTGCATTTGGTAATGTAATGCAACAAATTCCCACAGGTACGAATCATCTCATCCTTTTTGATTCATGTTAGGATGCCCATTTGGGGTTTAAGGGGTTTTTTAACATAACAACGACCACAAGGTTGTGACAATAATGACAAAAATGGACACAGTAACGACAATTCTGAAGGAAAAGAAGACGGTGCAAAAGGCCAGTGGGTCACGACTTCGTTTCAAGGCTCATTATCATGAGAAGGTATCCTCTTCCTTGGAAATCTAAATGCAGAACACCCAGCTGTATTCAAGAAGCCTGCACGCGTGCCAAGTCAGGCTGGGCAAAACCTTATACCTGCATGTTTTCCTAATGCGAGAATGTTCTGTAAATTTCTTTCTAGTGCTCAGTCGAGTTAATATGGAATTTGCATAAGCACTTGGCAAGAAATAACTTATGTCTCTGCAATATTTCCGAAGCAGCATTTTCTACTCCAAATCCTGACCTCTGTAGGAACAGGACTTAACATTTGCTTCCCAAATATGGAATAGGGCTTTATGTAACTTATCCAGAGAAGTCTCCTTGAAGCACTTGGTGGGGGGGACTCATAGCAGAAACTAACATTTGGTCTCTTTGTGTTAAGTCTTTTCATGTAATTGAAGCAGCCCAAGAAACACCCAGAAAAAGTTACCAGAACACAAATGTGGAATACAACTTCCACTTCCTCATACAGATGTCGATGGGGCGAGGGAGGTGTTAGGAGATCACTTCGTGGCTATGGGCAGGGCACGTTCCTTCTCTGGGCCTTGTTTTTCTCTTCTGTGAAATGAGTCAGTTGGACAAGACCATCTCTGAGGTTCCAAGCTCTCTGATGATCACAGTACTAAGCACTGACACCTGCATTACCTTGTAAAGTCCTCCCAGCAACTTACAGAGGAGGGCACCATTTCTATTATTATCACAGTCTTACAGATGACAGAACACATTTTCAGAGAGAGAAAGTGACTTTAGTCAGGTCACCCAGCAAGTCAGGCTAAGGCAGGAGTAATTTTAACCTGTACATGCATGTGCATAGCAGCGTTATTTACAACAGCCCCAAATTGGAAACAACCCAAATGTCTATCTACCCATGAATGGATAAATAAACGTGGTATATTATACAATGGAATATTATTCAGCGATAAAAAGACATGCAATTCTGATATATGGTAGAGACAGAAAGTATTAATAGAATAGAAGTTACCATGCGAGGGAGAGGGGAGGAAGAGGAAGTTATTAGTTAATAAGTACAGAGTTCATGTTGGGAAATGATGAAAAATGTTTTGGATATAGATAGTGGTTATGAATATACAATATTGTGAATGTAATTAATGCCACCAAATTGTGCACTTACAGATGGTTAAAATGATAAATATTATGTTATGTATATTTTACCACAATAATAAAAAAGCTGTTAAAAAAATGTAAGCTTCTAAGGAAAGCATTTTAGAAAAAGAAATGGAAGGCTGCCCTCCCCGAATGCAGGACCGCCAGCTGGGCTCTCAGCTCCCACCCACTGCTTGGCCCACAGCACACGCTTGCCTCTTGTGCACGCCTCTGGAATGACTTCCCTGAAGCCTCTCTTTGCAGCACTCCCTGAATCTGGTTCTCACCATCTTCTTTCTGCATAGGAGTCCTAAAGAGAAAGAGGTTTTGTGTTCCTCTGTCTCCTCTTATTTCTTCTCACTCTTCATCATCTCTATATCCAGCCCAATTGTGATCTCAGGTCTCCACTTCTGCCACTTCTATTTTTTTTTTTTTTTTTTTTTTGAGACAGAGTCTCGCTCTGTTGCCCCAGTTAGAATGCAGTGGCATCATCACAGTTCACTGCAACCTCAAAATCCTGGGCTCAAGCGACCCTCCTGTCTCCGCCTCCTGAGTAGCTGGGACCACAGGCATGCACCATCATGCCTGGCTAATTTTTCTATTTTTTTTTTTTTAAGAGATGAGGTCGCATTATGTTGCCCAGGCTGGTCTCAAACTCCTGGGCTCAAGTGATCCTCCCACCTTGGCCTCCGAGAGTGCTAGGATTATAGGTGTGAGCCATCACGCCCTGCCTTGCAACTTCTTTTGGCCCCTGCCCAGGTCTAACAGGGCCCTGGGGGCGCCATTTACCATCTTGCACCTCCGAGCACTTTGTGGCTGGTCTCCGACAGAGTCTCAGGATTGCAAGCTTCCTTGTTTGTCCTTGGAAGGCAGATTGATTTTCCTGCTGATAAGTGGTAGCTCACCTTCTAGGACATCCACCACCTCGATCGTCTCCTCCTTTGTATATAATATCCCCCTGGCTCCCCATTGCCTACAGGACCAGGCCACTGTGCCTTGGCCTGGCTTTCAACACCCAGCCTTCCTATCTCAGTGCATCTGGCTCAACATGTGGCCTCACTGTTCCCTAAATGGGCTTTTTGCCTTCCTGCCTCCTTGCCTTTGCTTATGTGGTTCCTGTTGCCTGTTGTACCTTCTCTTAGCCTTTCGTCCTGGTATCCAAATGCTAATGTCCCCTGAGCCACAGATCAAGATTCACCTCTCTCTCGAAGGCTTTGGAAGGCAAATATTATCTGTTTAGCAAGGAATCATCTGTGATTCCCTTGGGTGGGCATTTCCATTTTCCATTACTTTTCAAAAATACCCTGATGTTGATTTTATCTCTAGAGAAAACTTCTGGAAGCCAGGGACACAACTTACCTTAAGTTTCTCTCCAGGAGCTGTGCATGTGATTGGTGCAAAATGAGCATTGGCCAAGTTGGCTTGGTGAAGAGGGGAGGAAATATTTGGTGCTCCTGGCACTTGGGTCTCTCTTTCCATCAGACTCCAGCATGGGGGCGTGGCCCTGAGCCCAGAGCATGGGGAGGTGAGCAGTGCCCTGGCCCCTAACCCCTGTCCCTGTCATCTATGGGAATTTTCCTTTAGAAACTCTGACCTTTGAGTTTTTCCAAGACTATCTTCTTGTGTTGAAAGATCGGGACAGAACTGTGTGAAAGTACCCAACTCAGAGATCTGCTTGCTGGCTGTTCACTCTGTCTTCTGGGAGTCCCCCCTCCTCACTGCCACTACTGCCTCTGCCCTAGTTCCAGCTGTCTCCATCTCGAATGGGAATTACTGGGCCAGCTGCTCCCTGGTTCCACTGCCTTCGGTGCTGCCACCACAAACTCGGGCTCCATCCAGAAGTCAGAGTGGTCATCCTGAAACAGATTTCTTCCTTTCAGTCCCCAGCTCACAAATGGCAACTTATCTTCGAGCTAAAACCAAGTTACTGAGGGTGGGGTTCCAGTCACCCCAAGTGTCAGCCTTTGGCATGCCTCCTACACCTCTGATTCTGCACTTGCAGCATAAACCTGTTCATTTCCAAAATGAAGTGAGCACACTGATGCCTCTGGGGCTCAGTCTGGGCAGTTCTCTCCTCCTGGACATCTCCCTCCTCTGTCTCTGACCACCCGAAACCAATCCTGAGAGATTCACCTCCTCTCTGAAGCTTGTTGCCCCAGGTCTTAACCCCAGTATGAAGCTTAGCCCCAGTAGGAAGCCAATAAATACTCTCTGAAGGAAGCAATTAGTCCACAATGAGATCCCACTTCGCAGCCACTAGGGAGGCTATAATCAAAAAGGCAGATAATGACAAGTGTTGGTGAAAGTATGGAGAAATTGGAACCCTCATACACTGCTGCTGGGAATGTAAAATGGTGCAGCTACTATGGGGGTTCCTCGACAAGTTAACTGTAGAGTTACCATGTGACCTAGCAATTCCACTCCTTGGTATATAAACAGAGAATTGAAAGCACATGTCCATACAAAGATGTGTACACGAGTGTTCACCGCGCCTTTATTCATAATAGCCAACGTGGAAACAACACAAATGTTCATTATCAGATGAATACATGTTTATTTGAATGAACAAAATGTGGCATATACATACAATGCAGTATTATTCGGCTAGAAAAAGGAGTGAAATATGCATCTGAGCTACAATGTGGATGAGCATTAAAAACATGACACTGAGTAAAAAAAGTCAGACACTGAGTAAAAAAAGTCAGACACAAAAGACCACGTTGTGTGATTCCGTTTATATGAAATGTCTAAAATAGGCAAATCCATAGATACGGAAAGTTGATTAGTGGTTGCCAGGGGCTGGGGTGGATGGAAGTTTAGGGGGGCGATAGCTGTAGGATACAGGGTTTCTTTCTGTGGTGATGAAAATATTCTGGAATTAGATAGTGGTGATGATTGCACAACTTTTTAAATATACTACAAACCACCGAATTCTACACTTTAAAAGAGTGAATTTACATGTTATGTGAATTATATCTCAATAAAACTGTTATAAAAAGAAAGCCATTGGCAAGTGTGTATTGAGCACTTGCTCCATACTAGACACTACACAAGTGTTTTACCCAATGCTCATTTACCCAGTGCTCATCAAAACACTATAAGGTAATGTAATGGACTGACTGTGCCTCCCCCCACAAAAATTCACAGGTTGAAGCCCTAACCCCCAAGGTGATGGTATTAGGAGGTAATTATAATAGGTCATCAGTGTGGGTGCCTATGATGAGATTAGTGCCCTTGTAAGCAGAGAAAGTGACACAAGAGCTGTTCCCCTCTGCCACATGAGGCTACAGTGAAAAGGCAGCTGTCTGCAAGCCAGAAAGGGAGCCCTCACCAGTAACTGAATCTACCCCTATCTTGATCTTGGACTTCCCAGAATCCAGAAGTGTAAGAATCTCTGTTGTTTAAGCAACTTGGTTGTGTTGTTTAAGCAGTCTATGGTATCTTGATATAGCAGCCTGAGCTAAGACAGATAGATACTATTTTTATATCCACTTTACAGTAGAGGAAACTGAGACACAATAAATAGCTTGCTCAAGGTCACTCGGCCTGTAAGTGGCAGCACCAGGACATGAACCCAGGGAGCCTGGCTTGCAAACCCCTGCCTCTCAGGTAGACAAATGTGTGCTACAGGGTTTGCAGCCAGAAAAAATAGAACTGGTTCCTCATTAGCACTGCTTCAGAAAAAGGGTTCAAGGGGTCCCCAATAGTTGTGTTTTCCTGTGTAGTCCTGGCAGAATGTGTCTAAGGAGTTAGTGGTCAGATCTCTACCATATCCCTAGACAGGCCAAGCCCCCCAGATCCTTTTTACAAAGGCCTGGACAGTGGGAAGGGGGTTTTCTGCTTTCATCCAGAAGAGCTTCACAGAGTGGGTTTCTGCTGCCCTCTGCCCTGCCTTGACCTTGAAATGAGGGCTGGTAGACCAAGCCAAGCCAGCAGGGGTGCTTGTTGTCCCAGGGCTCTGTTCAGGGGACTAGGAGAGAGCTGGGGTGAGCATCTGTGGCCTTCAGCCTTCCTGATGCCAGGGCAGGGTCTCTGCCTCCATACATGCT
Source organism: Propithecus coquereli (assembly GCF_000956105.1). Classification (NCBI taxonomy): domain Eukaryota; kingdom Metazoa; phylum Chordata; class Mammalia; order Primates; family Indriidae; genus Propithecus; species Propithecus coquereli. Next base: position 1,369,269 of record NW_012151763.1, read on the forward strand.
GAACCTTTCAGCATGGACACGAGGCACAGGGAAGGAGGCTCCTGAAGCCAATATTAGGGTTTGATATTGCTTGTTGCTAGTGGGAGCCCAAAGGCACGGGTCATTCAGTTTATAGAGGATGACATTTAGCTGTAGAGGTAGAGAGCACGGACTCTGGAGCCAGCCAGCCTGTGTAATCTTGGACAAGTTACCTTGCTTCTCTAGACCTCAGTGGCCTGCTCTACAAAATGGGCAAAACAATAGCACTTACATCTTAAGGCTTTTGTGTAAAGGAAGCACGTTAACACACACAGAAAGTGTACGGAACAGCGCCTGGCACATAGTAAGCTCTCAACAAGTGATAGCTTTTTATTTTGTTTGGCTAAGTCAATGGGAAGGGAAGGAGGCACAGTAACACAAACATCTGGGTTATTGGTATGGTTTGAATGTTTGTCCCTCCAAAGCCCATGTTGACAGTTAATCCCCAGTGTGCCAGTATTGAGAGGTGGGGCCTTTAAGAGGTGGATGGATTAATAGATTCAGATTAGTTAACAGATTAATGGGTTCTCATGGGAGTGGGACTGGTGGCTTGCTAATAAGAGGAAGAGAGACCTCAGCCCCTTGTCATAGGATATGCTGTGCCATCTTGAGACTCTGCAGAGAATCCCCACCAGCAAGAAGGCTCTAACCAGGTGCAACCAAGACTTCTCCACCTCCATAGCTGTAAGGAATAAATTCCTTTTCTTTAGAAATTACTCAGTTTCAGGCATTCTCTTATAAGCAACAGAAAACAGACAAAGACAGTTATAGATGCTTCCTGAACCACAATGGAAAGATCTGGACGTCTTTTTTTCCCTGTAAGGAATTTGTTCTGTTCTAGACGGAGGTGAAGTCCTACTGTCTCCTGGTCAGCCCACAGTGCCTGGATGCATGCCCTATTCTGGGTACCAGTAGCCTCTCTGAGAGGCATTAACAGGCTGGATTTGCTCCAGGAACCAGTGATCAGGATGTTAAAGGAAACTCAGAATTTTCATACAAGGAATAATCTTGGGGAATGACTGGGCAGGAGAAAAGATGAATTTAAGGGGCAAAAGGGAAAAGCATGATGGAGGAGAGGCCTGGGGGAAACTCCTGGGAGATTTGTTCTGTTGTGTGTGGCCTCAACTTGTGGAAATAAGTATAAAGGGGACAAGGTATGGAGTGATGGATTCTGAAACTTTCTAAGAGGCAGAACAACCTCAAGATGGAGGAGCTGCCTCTGTAGGGAGGGAGTTCCCGTTCCTTGAGATAGCTAGCCCAGCTGGCTGGCCTCTTGGGGATGTTTAAGCCTGGTTCTCTTGTCTCCCTTTGAGGTCCCTTCCAACCTGGAGGCCCTATGACTCACTCACCTCCTCCACTGGGTTTGATCCAGGATTATATGGAAGGCTAGTTTCCAAAACTGCTGAAGAAAAGCAAAAAAAGGGTTTGGCAGGTCCTTTGTTTAGTCTAAGCCCAAATTTGAGACACACCTTTGAGGCTCTGCCATGTCCTGCCTGTGGCCGAACTGAACCATAGCAGATTTTTCTGCCCACCTTCCCACACTCACTCTGCGATCTGGAGCTGAGAGAATGAAACCGTGAGAGAGCTCCTGCCAGGAGCTTTTAGTTGTCAAGAGAAGGCGCCATCTTTTCTTTAGAAACAATATGAATGGGTGAATGGGGAAGGCTACATACTGGAACAATTCCTAGGATTGTGTATAGATCAAGGCCAGGGTCTCGCTGCTGAATTGGGGGCCAGCCCATCCTTTCCAGACAACACAATTGTAAAGTGAATTTCTCAATGTTCCCCTTCATCGTTTGAAAATTAAATACTGCCATTTAAATGTAATCCATGCCTTTGTAGAGTTCTTCATCAGATCTGCATTGAAAGTACATGGGAGATTTTCAAAACACAGCACAATAGAGCAGAAGGCTCCTTCAGTGTCATCTGCTTCAGCCCCCGCATTCGCAGATGAAGAGACTGAGGCCCAGAGAGGGGAAGCAACTTGTCCAAGGTCACTCAGCAAGGTAGTGGTAACGTAAACCAGGCCTCCTGTCTCCATGTGGACTGAGCACCACCGCAGAGTTGTGGGCGGTGTGGCTTCCTGGGCTATGGCTGCTCAGTGGCCCCTGGGGGCTGAACCTGCTGCCCTGTTCTCCCTGCTTTTAAGAGTCCTTTTCCTTTGTACTAGGCTCTTCTGCCAAGTCCAAATCAAGCAGAATGGTTCTCAACTAGCAGCAGGGTTTTCACTTGTTAACAAACCACAGGAGGGACCAGCCACTGACCCAACAGATGAACAACTTGACTCTCTTTCCAATGGAGCCCAGCATGTGAAGTGGTGATAATTGCCAGTTTAAATGTTAGTAAGTTAATGCTCGTGATTTACAAGTGAAGCTGCTTCTTTTATCAAGGGTCCCATTTCCTGTGGGCTGCTCCGAAGTGTAAACGGTTATTAGAGGATTTGTGCTTATTTGGGGTTTGGCTTGCCCATCTGGTGGGAGAGAGAGAAGTTTGGAGAGTATACCCAGTCTAATTCCGCTGTACCCCAAGACGAACCCATCCTGTTCAACGTTCTACTTGGTCCATGAATCAAGCGCTATTCATGGGCACAGAACAGAACGAACCAACCTAAACCATTTAGCCTGCTCTACATTCTCTAAATCCCACTCCCCCTTTAAATGCACAAGCTCAAGGCCAGTTTCAAAGGGCAAATATTGTGAAAATAGAGAAATTGTTACAGATTGTACTTGGAAACAGTTCAAATGATGTTGAAATACCCTGATCTGTAGGTGGCATGTCTTCAAAGAGATTCACTTGAATTTCAGGATTAGGTTGAGGAACAGTCACTATAAAATTGTTATTCGTGCATCAAGTATGGACAAATTATCACATATAACGAGGCTGTGGGATAGCACTTTCACAAGCTGATTTTAATTTTTTTTTTGAGACAGAGTCTCACTCTGTTGCCCGGGCTAGAGTGCTGTGGTGTCAGCCTAGCTCACAGCAACCTCAAACTCCTGGGCTCAAGCGATCCTCCTGCCTCAGCCTCCCGAGTAGCTGGGAGTACAGGCACGCGCCACCATGCCCGGCTAATTTTATATATATATATTTTTTTAGCTGTTCAGCTAATTTCTTTCTATTTATTTAGTAGAGACAGGGTCTTGCTCTTGCTCAGGCTGGTCTCAAACTCCTGAGCTCAAATGATCCACCCGCCTCGGCCTCCCCACAAGCTGATTTTAGATTTTGGCCCAACAGGTCTGACGGCAAAGGTTTTCTAGTCTAAACTGATGATTAGAAAGATAATGGATGAAATAGACTCCAGATGCACCAGTGGGCCATCCCTCCCCCACCTGCAATCCTGTTCTTGGGGTCATTTCATGGCTCAGGAAGGGAGCTGAAACTCAAACTAGTGAATTTTGTGACACAGTAACAGTCCCAGTGGCAGTTTGCGGAGGGGAGAGAAATGGAAGCATGAGCTAAAAAGGAGATTCTTTCAATTGCCTTTGGCTCTCTTTTCTAGGCTATGTCTCCATCAGCTCAGAGACTCAGAGTTGATGTATTGGATTCTACTGCAAGTTGCATCTTGATAAACATAGTGTTACCACATAAGCCAGCAATTCCATTACTAGATACATACCCGAGAGAAATAAAAACTTGTGTTCACAGGAATACTTGTGCATGAATGTTCACAGCAGCCAAAGCTCATAGTAGCCAAAGTGGAAGCAACCCAAATGTCTGTCAAGTAATGGATGGATAAATAAAATGTGGTCTATCCATATGATGCGATATTGATACTATTTGGCCATAAAAAGTACTGGCACATGTTGCAACATGGATGGACCTTAAAAATTTTATGAAAGAAGCCTGACACAGGTGATCACATATTGTGTGATTCTGTTTATATGAAATGTACAGAATGAACAAATCCATAGAGATAGAAAGCAGATGAGTGATTGCCAGGGGCTGGGGGAAGAGAGGGATAGAGAATGACTGCTTAATGGGTACGGGGTTATTTTGGGGATGATGAAAATATTCTAAAGTTGATTATGGTGGCAACTGGTCAATGTACTAAAAACCACCAACAGTATACTTTAAAATGGTTAAGCAATAAATGTTGTCTTTTCGAAAAAAAAAAATTGTGTCAAAATATACATAAATTATCATTTTAATCATTTTAAGTGTACAATTCAATGGCATTGAGTACATTCACATTGTTGTGCAACCATCACCACCATCCATCTCCAGAACTTTTTCATCATCCCAAACTGAAACTCCATACCCATTACACACCAACTTTCTATTACTCCCTGCCCCCAGCCCCTAGCAATTTCTATTCTACTTTCTCTCTCTATGAATTTGACTATTCTAGGCACCTCATAAAAGTGGAGCCATATAGTATTCATTCTTTTGTGTCTGGCTTATTTCCCTTAGCATAATGTCTTCAAAGTTCATCTGCATTGTAGCATGTATCAGAATTTCTAAAATAAATTTTATCTTATGTGAATTTTATCTCAATTTAAAAAGCATTACATCCTGATGTGAGGTTTCCCTGCGTGTCAGGAGCAGGGCTCAGTTAAATAACCTTGATGTCAAGACATGGGGGCCAATCAACCCCCATGAGCCCACTGGGCTGTATGTGGCCATTCATACATATATTGTTTCATGTGTGTATTTGAAACCCCTCTGCAGTTGCTGGGGACACAGATATGTGCACAACCCGGTCCCTATCCTGAAGGGGCTTCCAGTGGCATGGGTCAGCCAGACCTTTAAAGGGAATAACAGATAGAAGTGCAAGGAGAGAGAACAAAAGAATTTCTTTTGGAGAAGGTGGCGAGAGAAATTGTCCTAGAGAAAGTGATCCCTGGGAAGCTGCACAGAGAGAATGATGAACATGAGTTCTGGAGCCAGAGAGATTGGAGTTCACATTCTGGCTTGGTATTAGTTTAGTGTGGCTATTGTAACAAATTGCCACAAACTTAGTGGCTTAAGACAACATGCATTTATTCTCTTACAGTTCTGGAGAATGGACATCCGAAATCAGTCTCACTGGACTAAAATCGAGGTGTAGGTAGGGCTGTGTTCCCTCTGGAGACTCTAGGAGAGAATCCATTTCTTTGCCCTTTGCAGCTTCTAGAGGCTGTGTGCACTCCTTGGCCCCTGGCCTCTCCAAGCTCTTGCTTCCATTCTCACTTCTCCTTCTCCTCCTCTGTGTGTCATCTCCCTATGCCTCCCCTCTATAAGGACACTTGTGATTGCATTTAGGGTTGATCCAGAAATCCAGGATAGTCTCCCTATCTCAAGGTCCTTAACTGAATCACATCTGACAGTCTCTTTTGCCATATAAGGTAACATTTACAGATTCTGGGGAATAGGATGTGGACATCTTTGGGGGTCATTATTGAACCAACCACAGACTTCATCACCTTTTGGCTAGGTGGTCTTGAACAAGTCACTTTCCATCTCAGTGCTTTAGTTTTAATATCTGGAGGAAAACAGGACTAGTCTTTGCTACCTTGCAGAGCTGTTGCATGACTGAAGGAGATACTGTATGTGATCCAGCAAGGGCCTGACGCCCAGTAAGCACGTACTGCCTCCTCAATGCTCTGAAATACGTGGAGCCTTGAAGGCTGAGTGCATTTGGACGATTTGAGAAGCAAGTGCAGGCATTCCAGGCTGAGGGAATGGCGCCAACAAAGGTACAAAGGTAGCAGTTGTATGGTTTGTTCCAGGACACAAAAAGTAGTCCAGGGTGGTGGAAGTAGAGGCTGTGAGTAGTAAAGGGAGGTGTCAGTGGAGGTGGGGCTGATTCATCTACAGGGCCTGATCATGGGGTGCCTTGAAGTCAAGTGGGGAGTTTGATCCAGCCATCAGCCATGGAGAGCCATTGAAGGGCTTATCAGGGTATGACATGGGGAGACATGGACATTGGGAAGTTCATTCTAGGGCAGTGAGGGGGAAGGAGGGTAGTGAGGGAGACTAGCTGGCAGGTTGGCATGCCATTGTGTCCTTGAAAGTAGTTTAGACATTGATAGCAGGGCTTTCCTTAGGGGAGTAGATGTGGCTCTCTCTGCTGTGTTTATAACGGACTCTGCTATGTATATGAAAGCTGGAAAGTGCCACGATACATCAGCATACAAAAGCAGGTGGCCTACTGACAAGAAGCAGTAGTCAGGGAATGTGGTGCAGGCCTGGGGCTGGTGGCTGCTGTAACTCAGACAACAGAAAGGGGGCCTCTTGAGGGATCCTGAGGCCTCTCCCATTGCCATTTGGGGAAGAAGGTTTGGCCTATCAATGTAGACTACAAACTCACCAGCAGACTGTTTCCCCTCTGCATCTGTGGGAGGCTGAGTAACGGCCTGCAAAGATGGCCACATCCTGAGTCTGACAACCTGTGGATGTGATCTTACATAGCAAAAGGGACTTTGTAGTTGGATTTAGTTAAGGCTCTTGAGATGCAGAGATTATCTTGGATTATGTGGGTGGATCTGAAATAAAATCGCAAGTGTCCTCATAAGAGAGAAGCAGAGGGACATTGCACACAGAGGAGAAGGAGGTGTGACCACTGAAGCATGATGCTGTGCTGCTGGCTTTGAAGATGGACACAGGGACCATGAGCCAAGAAGTGTAAAGAGGGTAGCTCTAAATGACGACAAAGACATGGAAATGGATTCTCCCCTAGAGCCTCCTGAGGGAGGCCAGCCCGGCATGCACCTTGGTTTTGGCTCTGTGAAACTGATTTTGGACTTCTGACTTCCAAAAATGTAAGCGAATAAATATATGTTGTTTTAAGCTACAGGTTGGTGGTAATTTGTTACAGCAGGCACAGGAGACCGCTACAACTCCCCTGATGTGATTTGTTTTTGAGACAGAGTCCCACTCTGTCACTCCAGTTAAAGTACAGTGGTGTCATCACAGCTTACCGCAACCTCAAAATCAGCCTCTCAAGTAGCTGGAACTACAGGTGTGCACCACTATGCCCGGCTATTTTTTTTCTAATTTTTGTAGAGATGGGGTCTTCCTCCTGCTCAGGCTGTTCTCCAATTCCTGACCTCAAGTGATCCTCCCGCCTTGGCCCCCCAGAATGCTAGGTTTACAGGTGTGAGCCGCCCAGCCCAGATGTGATCTTTAAAAAGCTACTGCTGGCTGGGCGCAGTGGCTCACGCCTGTAATCCTAGCACTCTGGGAGGCCGAGGTGGGAGGATTGCTTGAGGTCAGGAGTTCGAGACCAGCCTGAGCAAGAGTGAAACCCGCCCCCATCTCTACTAAAAAAATAGAAAGAAAATAGCTGGACAACTAAAAATATATAGAAAAAATTAGCCGGGCATGGTGGCGCATGCCTGTAGTCTCAGCTACTCGGGAGGCTGAGGCAGGAGGATCGCTCGATCCCAGGAGTTTGAGGTTGCTGTGAGCTAGGCTGACACCACGGCACTCTAGCCCGGGCAACAGAGCAAGACTCTGTCTCAAAAAAAAAAAAAAAATCTCTCTCTTTGACTCTGACTCTCTTGCCTCCCTCTTCCAAGGACCCTTGCGATGATATTGGGCACACCTGGAAAATCCAAACTAATGTCCCCATCTCAAGATCATTAACTTAATCACATCTGCAGAGTCCCTTTAAGCACATAAGGTCACATATTCACAGGTTCCTGCATTTAGAACATGAACATCTCCGGGGCTGTTATTCAGCCCACCACAGTGAAGTTCCTTTTTAGATAGAGTATTTAATACAGAGCCTCTCAGAAGACTACTGGTGAGAGTTGAAAGGAAGAGACTTTGCAACCTAGTTATTCTGTGTCTTCTGTAGATGATCCTGCCATTTGGAAATGCCACGAGGCAAAATCTCCTGCTTGCCTGTGTGACGTAGCCTCTCCTCCCCTGGCAACGGGAGGGATTGGTGCCTCCAGTCCTGATGGCACCGCTTTGCACATACTATGTGCTTGGTAACCTCTAGCTCAAGGCTGACTAGGTGCCAGCCCCAGGAGAGGATGGAGGTCAGACTAAAAAAATCCCAGTGAATGGGCCGTTTCAAGGTCATCGCTAAAGAATCTTTTTAATTAACAACTCCACTCCTAGAAGCTTTTCTTGGGAACTAATTTAAATCTCTCCTACCATGACGGAAGCCCATTTTGTTTGCTCATTTGCTTCTCACGGCAAGTGTACAATAGCTTCTGAACAGAACATCTGTAGTCTGGAAAAGCACCATTAATTTACTGTTAGGCCTTTCGGGCAGGTGAAATCATCTCAATTCCTTTATGCTTTCCTCCCAGGGCTTGCTTTCTCAGAAATTACCCACACTGCAACAAACGTTACCCCTATTCTTCTAAAAGACTCAGAGACTCCTATGCCCAATCCTTCACTGCTAAGAGATACTCATTGAGTGATCTGCTATAAACTCATTATCTTTCCTTCTTTCCCCACTGGCCTGGCCTTCTGACTCTGGCTGATTCTTGCTTGTTGCATTGTAGGCAGACATCATGGCAGAATAGAAAGAATAAGGATTTGGAATCACAAAACATGGATTGGCCAGGCGCAGTGGCTCACACCTGTAATCCCAGCACTCCAGGAAGCCGAGGCAGGAGGATTGCTTGAGGTCTGGAGTTCAAGACCAGCCTGAGCAAGAGCGAGACCCTGTCTCTACAAAAAATAGAAAAATTAGCCAGGCGTGGTGGTGTCTGCCTGTAGTCCCAGCTACTCAGGAGGCTGAAGTGGGAGGATTGCTTTAGACCAGGAGTTTGAGATTGCAGTTGCTATGATGACACCACTGCACTCTAGCCTAGCACAGTGACAAAGCGAGACCCTGTCTCAAAAAAAAAAAGAAAGAAAGGAAGGAAACATGGATTAGAGTTCAGCTGTGAACCTGCTGGCTGTGTCTCTTCATTTGAAAGGGGGCTGGGGCTGGGGCTAGGGTTGGGGGTAGTTAAAAATCCCTGTGCTCAGCCCCTCTCTCCAAAAGGTGTGGGGGTGTGGTGAGAGGCTCCTCAGGCCCTGCTGATAGAATCTTGCTTTTCCGAAACTTCTTGATCAAGCTGTGGCAAAATGAGTACTGACTGAACTTCACCTTCAGAAACTCTAAGTGAAAACAGCCTTAGGGAATTGAGACTTTGAGCTAGACAGAATGTAAATCAAACCAGCCATCCTTACCATTAACTCAAAATGGATCAAAGACCTAAATATGAGAGCTACAACTATAAAACTATAAAATTCTTAGAAGAAAACATAAGGGTAAATCTTTGTGACCTTGGCAATGGTTTCCTCCATATTACAACAAACGTACAGGTAACCAAAGAAAAAAATAGATAAATTGGACTTCATAAAAATTAAGAACATTTCTGCTTCAAAGGATATGTCCTGTTGAGAATACTTCCTTGCAGTTATGTTATCTTGATAGCCCTGAAAAAAAAATTGCACAGGCATAGTTCTGGCATAAGGATAAACATATCTATCAATGAAATAGAATTGAGAGTCCAGAAACAAAATCTCACATTTATGGCCAAATGATATTCCACAAGTGTGCCACTACAATTCAACAGGGAAGGAATGATGTTTTCAACAAATGGTGCTGGGGAAACTAGAAATTCACATGCAGAAGAATGAATTTGGACCTCCTACTCCACACCACAAACATTCTCTCAATATGGATCAGAGACCCTAATTCAAGAGCTAAAACTATTAATATAAAACACTTAGAAGAAAACATAGGTGTCAATCTTTGTGACCTTGGATTAGGCAATGGTTTCTTAGATATGGCACCAAAAACACAAACAACTGTGATGCTTAATTTTATGTATCGACTTGACTGAGCTAAGGGATGCCCAGGTATCTGGTAAAACATTATTTCTGGGTGTGTCTGTGAGATGTTTTTGGAAGAGATTAGCATTTGAATTGGTGAGCTGGGTAAAGCAGATCCTTTCTCCCCAATATGGGTGGGCATTGGCCAATCCGTGGGGGGCCCTAATAAAACAAAAAGGCAGAGGAAAGGTGAATTTGCACTTTCTCTCTCTGTTTGAGCTGGGACATCCATCTTCTCCTGCCTTTGGATATCAGAGTTCTTGATTCTTGGGCCTTTGGACTTGGACTAAATTACACCACTGACTTTCCTGGTTCTCCAGCCTGCAGATAGCCAATCAAGAAAATTCTTGTGCTTGCTTCAGCAGCACATATACTAAAATTGGAATGATACAGAGAAGATTAGCATGAAATTTTTAATAAATGAAAAAAGAAAATTATTGGCCAATTACTTCATGTGTGTGTGTGTGTGTGTGTGTGTGTGTGTGTGTTGCACTTAATAGATGTAGTCAGTGCTGATATAATTATGGTTGGGGTGTGGTTGTTATTCTTAGCTTGGCAAGAGAAGATTCAAGGTGGGCCATTATCTATCTTCAAATCTCTTTAGGGCTACCAGGAGAGAAAGAGTTTTACTTTCTCCCCAAGCCTGAGTGGTAAAAACGGGAGCAAAAGAAGGATGGTATAGGGAAGCAGGCTTCCCTCAAGGTAGGAGAGAGTTTTCTACAAGGCTTTACCAGGAGGTAAGGGGCTGCCTCGACAGGTAGTGAGGAGCAGGACACTGAAGGTGTGCAAGCAGAGCCTAGATGAGCCCTTGGCAGGGCTGCTGTGGATGAGTCCATGCTGCATGTAGCAGTCTGGGCCAGACCTCTAAGCCTCCAACCTTGAGAAGCTCAAGTTTTGTGGATTACACAGTGAGTCAGGTGATAACTCCGTGGGGAGGCTGCCAACCTCCGTGATGCTCTTGTAAACTGGAGAAAGGCCAATTTGCTTCAGTAAGGAGGAGAAGGAAGAAGGCCGACAGTAAATTAACGTGGTGGCAGGCACCCTTCAGGAAATGGATTCTGTGAGTAGGTGGAGAAGCTGCTCTTTGGCAGGTTGGCTGCCTGTGTGTGTGTACTGGCTGTGTGTACCTCTCCTCCTGGTGTACACAGGAAAACAGGGCTCCCTCTTGAGAGTTAAACAGGTCGTTCTCCTTCTCTTCCTCTCCTTTAGGGACAGCAGCTCCAGGAGAGGCCAGGTGGGGGAGAGGGGTGTGCAATAAAGGCACAGGAAGGGTAGGTGTCTGTGGGCACAGGGCCCCAAGCCCTCCCCCTGGGTAAGAGGCTGTGGCCAGGTGGAGCTGGTCCACACTGAGTGGGGGGCGACCCCTTAAACACCCTACCTTGGAATGCTCCTGCAAAGATAGGGTTAGTGCCTCTCCGTTTTCTGTTCACCCTCCTCCCCTCCTCTCAATACAGAGGAACCCACCTCCTACTCCCCAAATCCTGTTCTTCAGTCCCTTGGCAATTTTCCCTTTGAAAAGCTGAGCAATAAAGTCCATGATCATATGATTCCATTCAAATGAAAGTCCAGACTAGGGAAGTCTGTAAAGACAGGAGGTAGGCTAGTGTGCTTAGGGCCAGGGGTGGGGCAGGGGAGGTAGGAGAATAATAGCTTAAAGGGTATAAGGTTTCTTTTGGGGGTGACAAAAATGTTCTAACATTGACTGGCGATGATTGCACAACTCTGAATATACTACAAGCCATTGAACTGTACACTTTAAATGAGTGAGTTGTGTGGTATATGAATTATATCTCAATAAAGCTGTTTTGTTAAATAAAAGAAAGCCAATCATTGGGCAGTCCTTCCTTCGCTATCCTACCTCTCTCTAAATTTCCAAAGGCTTGGTGGTGGTTCACACCCGTAATCCCAGCCGTTTTGGAGGCCAAGGCAGAAGGATTGCTTGAGGCCAGGAGTTTGAGACCAGCCTGGACAACAGGGAGACCCCATCTCTACAAAAAATAAAAAAAATTAGCCGGGCATGGTGGCACATGCCTGTAGTCCCAGCTACTTGACAGGCTGAGGCAGGAGGATTGCTTGAGCCCAGGAGCTTGAGGCTGCAGTGAGTTGTGATCATGCCACTGCACTCCAGCCTGGGTGACAGAGCAAAACTCAGTCTCTAAAATAAATAAATAGATAGATAGATAGATAGATAAAATTTCCAAGGAACCCCAGAAGAATGCACATGATGAGACTATCTGCCTGGCCTGCCCAGTACCATTCCTGAGGCTGCTGTTGCTCGTGTTGGGCGCCACTCAGTTGGGCTGGGCACCTCATTGCGATTGCAGATGGTTGGCCAAATGCACCGTGCGTATGCAGCAATGAGAACTATCTGGAAGGCATTTAATATAGTGACTCACAGGGTCATGCTTGGAAAATTAATTCAAATTGGCTTGGCATCAAGCCAAGGAAAACTGTCTGAAGAGGCTGTAAACAGAAGGTAATGGATTGAGCTGAAAGAGGGCTGGAGGGAAGGCAGGGGGAGGCAGCTGGCGGGCGGGGCTTATGAGAGGCTTGGTTGGGGGTGGGGCACTGGAGCCAAAGTCGGGAACTCTGTCTCCTGCAGGTTCCTCTCCCCACTCTGGAGTCCCTGGTACCGGGTCTGCTCCCCCTGGCAATGCTGATCCCTGTCATTCCTGGGTATCCCTGGCATTCTGGATATTTCTGTTTGCACCTTATCTCCCTCCCTGCTCTGAGCTCCTTGAGGGCAGAGAGGGGGCATCTGTAGACAAAAGAGAGCTGTGTGCTACCCCGAGAGCGTCTGCCCCAGCGAGTCCCTGGCAGGCCGCCAAGGGGCCCCAACTTTTTAAACTCACACCTCACTAGACAAAAATATTAATGCAAGCTTAACTTCCAGTAGTGTGCACTGGAAAAATATAGCTTTCTTTATGGGTTTTCCAAAGAGATGTTATAATGCCTTTTTTTCCCCAGATTTATTGAGGTATAATGTAGATACCATAAATTGCAGGTGTACAACTCAGTGATTTTTAGGGAAATTTATAGAGTTGTGCAACCATCACTGCAATCACTTTTTAGAACATTTCCATCACTAAATATGCCTTTTAAACCATACACTGCCTCATATTCCGATATACCCAGGGGTGCAAGATGTCCTCTTTCTTCCCCTCCCTGGATATGGAGAGTGAAAAACTCAATGACCCAGGGCCCAACCACCTGGGTTCTCAACCCAGCTCTGCTATTGAGTGGTTGTGAGACCTTGGACAACTCTTTCCTTCTCTCTGAGACTTGTTGCCCCTCCTCGAAAGTAAGGGGTTTGGGACTGGATCAGTGGTTCTCAACCTAGTCGAGGGGGACTCCGCTGTCCCTTGAAGGGCCTTCCAGCTCTGGAATCACGGGAATGTCTCTGCCCAGCTGGGATGGCAGAGCAAAGGCCAGGAGCTCCGGGACCCTGCAGGTCTAGAGCTCAATACTTGGGCCCAGCTGATGCCTGCACAGCTGGGAGCCAGGGTAAGGAAGCTTCCAGATGCATCCTGAGCAGAATGCTTAGGTCTGGGATTACTTTCCCACACGTTAAAATGCCCCCCATCCCAATCCCCAGCAGGCACACTTACTATCGCCGAAGCTGGAGGTGTGACTACAGGCCAAGAGGCTTCACACACTTGCCATGCCCCTCCTTCCCTCAATGCCTCCCCTGGCTGAGTAAATTCAAACAAACATTTCCGGAGTACCAACTAGGGGTCAAGGTTCAGGTGAGAAGGCCTTGCAAGAGATGGGGACATGAATAAGACATACTTCAGGCCTTGGAGAGCCCCACATTCTTCACAGTGGAGGAAATAAGGTGTATTAGTTTTCTATGGCTGCTGCAACAAATGACCACAAGTTTAGTGGCTTAAGACAACACAAATCTATTATCTTACAGTTCTAGAGGTCAGAAGTCCCAAATGGATCTCACTACAATCAAGGCAGTGCTGTGTCTGTTCTGGATTCTCTAGGGGAGAATTTGTTTCCTTACCTTATCTACCATCTAGAGACTGCCTACATCCCTTGGCTTGTGGCCGCATCACTCAACCTCTGCTTCCATCATCACATTACCTTCTCTGACTCTGACTCTCCTGCCTCCCTTTTATAAGAACCCCATGTGATTACATTGGGCCCACCCAAATAATCCAGGATAATTTTCCCATCTGAAGATCCTTAATCACATCTGCTAAGTCTCTTTTGCCATGTAAGGTAACATTCACAGGTTCTGAGAATTAGGACATGGACATCTTTGGCAGCATAGTGAGATCCTGGCTCTAAAAAAAATTACATGTAGCTCACATTATAAATAAATGTATAAAATAAACATATGAGTCAGTTTTGCTGGAAAGGAAGAGGGCAGGAGACCTGCGTTCATTACATTTTTTAAAGAGAAATTTTAACTTTGAAATGATTTTAAATTTATAGAAAAGTTGCAAGAATAGTACAAAGAACTCTTGTATACCCTTCCCCTAGATTCCTAATTGTTAACATTTTACCATATGTCTCATGGTTCTCTTTCCTGCTCCCTCTTCTCCCCACTCTCTCTCTCTCTCTCTCATTGTTATTTTTGCCAAACCACTTGAAAGTAAGTTACTGACATGATGCTCCATTACCCCTAAATACTTGTGTGTGTGTTCCAAAACTGAAGACATTCTCCTATAAAACCATAGTACACCAATGAGAATCAAGAAATTAATATTTGACACTATGACCTAATCCATAGACCCCATTCAAATTTATCTGATTGTCCAAATAATTAATGCTCTTTGTAGCAAAAACAAACAAAAAACAATCTATGTCATCATCACCATCATCAACAACAACAACTTTCTTTTACCCAGTTTCCTTTTTGGTCCAGGATCCATTCCCAGATCATATGTTACATGTAGTTGTTATGTCTCTTTAGTCTTCTTCAATGGGGAATAATTTCTCATTCTTTCCTTATTTTTTTATGACCTTGACATTTTTGAAGAGTACAGATCAGGTATTTTGTAGAATGTCCCTCAACTTGGGTTTGCTTGGTGTTTCCTGAGGAACACCTCGGGAATGATGTGTTCTCAGTGCATCACATCAGGAGGTATATGATACGGATTTGTCCCATTATTGATAACGTTAACTTTGGTCAGTTGATTAAAGTGCTGTTTCCCAGCTTTTTCCACTGTAAGGTGAACTAGTAGGGCTTTTGTACTTACTAATTACAAGCAATGAGAATTTGGGGGGAGGTACTTTGCAATTGTATAAATATCATCTGTTCCTCATTAAGCTTTCACTCACTGGTTTTAGCATCTATTGATAATTCTTGCCTGAATCAATTGTTATTACCATGGTTGTCACATGATGACTTTCTAATGCCATCGTTCCTTCTACATGTATTATTTGTCATGCTGCTGTAGGAAGATCTTTCTCTTCCTTCCCATTTATTTATTTATATCAGCATAGGCTCATGAATTCCTATTTTATTCCATGGATTATATATGATTTGTTATTTATTTTGATGCTTATATTGTTTCAGACTTGGTCAGTGAGAGCCCTTTTTCTCATGGCCCTGTCATCCTTTGAGCACGTCCTTTCTTTCTTGGAAGTACAGGATGTTCCAGGCTCATCTTGCAACTTCACTGTCCCAAAGAATCAACCTTTTCTCTGAGGAACCCTGGTTCCTTTTAGTGGACAATACAGTGTTGTTTAGAAACCAAGATCTGGGTGCTAGGTGTGCTTGTTGCTACCGGGGTGTCTGCTTCTAGGCTCTCTCAGTGGGTAGAACTAGGAAATAGATGTGTGTATAATCATGCACATATACACACACTGCTATAGATTGAATGTCCCCCCAAATTCCTTATGTTGAAATCATCACCCCCAAAGTGATCATATGAGGGGGTGGGGCCTGGGGGTGATTAGGTCACAGGGGTGGAGCCTCATGAATGGGATTAGTGCCCTTATAAGGCCCAGGGAGTTTTCTTGCCCCTTCTGCCATATGAGCACCCAGTGAAAAAACAGCCATTTATCTAAAACCAGGAATTCACACCAATTCCTGCCATTAGCATCCAACAACCCAGAGTTTATTCTTTTTTTTTTTTTTTTTTTGAGACAGAGTCTCGCTTTGTTGCCCTGGCTAGAGTGCCGTGGCGTCAGCCTAGCTCACAGCAACCTCAAACTCCTGAGCTCAAGCAATCCTTCTGCCTCAGCCTCCCGAGTGGCTGGGACTACAGGCATGCACCACCATGCCTGGCTAATTTTTTTCTATATATATGTATTTTTAGTTGTCCAGATCATTTCTTTCTATTTTTTGGTAGAGACGGGGTCTCGCTCTTGCTCAGGCTGGTCTTGAACTCCTGACCTTGAGCGATCCACCCGCCTCGGCCTCCCAGAGTGCTAGGATTACAGGCGTGAGCCACCGCGCCCGGCCCCAGAGTTTATTCTTGCACTCCACTCTTCCATATTTGCACTTCCCTTTCCCTGCAGGGAGAAACCTGGTTCTTATAATCCTCAACATATTTACTATTTTTGCTCAGTTTCCCCATATGGTACTAATCTCCTGGCCACAAAGCCCTTCTCAGCTGTGACCCCACTGAAGCTGCCAGCTGTACCTGCTGAAGCGCTCTGCCAAGGCACTGCCAAACTGAACTTGACACCAACCTGCTGTGTGACCTTTGCCCACTCCCCTTTTCTGGTCCAGGCAAAGGGAGCGGCTGGGAGAGGTCTGTGCCTCTTCTGAGCAATGTGCAGAGTGCTGTGCGTGTGGCCATAGTGCAAGGTGGTGAGTGGCATGGGATGAGGTGAGAGACGTGGGCTCTGTTTCCCCTCCTGGAGAATGAGGAGTTTGGACTGCGTCAGTGCTTCTCAAACTGGAGCCCAGTGCAGGCGGGTGCGGGCAGATCCTGAAGGAAGAAGGAGTCTGGATCAGGACTGGGTCCTGTGGCAACTGGAGCCAGCAGACCAAACTTGAATTTGCTAGAGTGTGGGAGGGGAGGGCGGAGCTGGCGGAGGGAGGGACATGATCAAGGCAGAGGCCAGTTAGGAGGCCATTGCGGGAGTCCAGAGAGGAGGAATGGGTGTAGGAACTAAGGCAGTGGCAGGGGCAGAGGAGGGGACAAGCAACTGGGATGGCCAAGGTCAGGGCACCCTCTCCATGCTGTGGCACTTATGGAGAGGCCTCAGGCAAAGACTAGAGATTGGGAGGGAGAACTGCTAGGGTTGGGGAGGTGAAGGCAAGGCTTCTTTTGATCTGGAGGTGACAGTGGGACCTCAAAGAGAATCCTCTGCACAAGCAGATGAAGGTACAGAATTCAGAAGAGGCACAAACAACAGGCAACTTTGTCGAGGCCATAAGGATGGGGGAGCGCTCTGGGCAGAGAAAGTGGGGCCCAGGCCAAGACCTGGGTATTGGGCAGTTGGGCTGGGGAAGCACGGGGCAGGAGGCAGAGGGGAGAAGGGAAGGGGAGGAGGAGCAGTGGCTCACCTTGGCTGAGTGGGATCCCCTGCGGGGTCCTGGCCTGTGACCCTCTTGCATCTCTGGAGTGACTCTTGTCCTTAAACTCCAGCAAACATTCGAATCACCTGGGAGATCATCCAACATGAAGATCCCCAACCTCTCCCACCTGAAGGAAGCCTGAGCTGGTTGCCAATTCATCCACATGGGCCCCATTCAACCCTGTGGATTCCTCAGTCTTTAAGCACCCTCTCCTCCAGGCAGGCGACTGGGATTTGGAGGAGGCTCTGAGGATTCAGACGTTCCTGAAGGGTCACATGTAAATCCTCCATTGACAGTTTCAATAGGGTTGGCCCCTTTCACTCAGCCCCAGTGGTGCATGTTGAATTTTTCCTAAAGTGGGCACCCAGCAGTGGCCTGGAATCAATTCCTGATGACACTTACTGTTTCCCTTCTGCCCAGGCAGTGGAGAGGAGATGAGGTCATGCCCAGAAGCAATGTAACAATGTATAGTGAAAACAATATACGCTGGTCATATCACCAACTAGCACAGGTGACACACTGTGGCACGCCCTGACACAGCCTGGTACTTCTTGGTGCCCTGGCTACTCTTCCCACCCTATTCCCTCCCTTGT
The DNA here is from genome assembly GCF_000956105.1 of Propithecus coquereli. Lineage (NCBI taxonomy): Eukaryota > Metazoa > Chordata > Mammalia > Primates > Indriidae > Propithecus > Propithecus coquereli. The sequence goes on from NW_012151763.1 coordinate 1,387,131, forward strand.
CTAGAGCCTGAAGCCAGCCCCTAACTCCTCCTCTGACTCTACCCTCCCAAGAAGGCTCAGAACTCTCCTAGAGGTCACCTGGCCAGCCTGGAGTGCTCATGGCTGGCGCCTGAACAGAGGGCTGGCCCCAACAGCCTGGGCCTTTTTCTGCCCCTTGCGTGGCACTATCCTCCGAACTGCTCATCAGGAGCACCCAAAGCACTGTCTACCTCTTAACCTAGCACATCTGGAGTAAGGCAGGGGACCCACAGTGAGAGAGTTCATAGGCCAGCCTTGTAAGCAACAAGCCTGTTGAATCCTATTGGATTAATTCAGCTTCTACATAAGTGTGTGCTTCGTAGACTGTTAGCAGCAGTCAGTGATTATTTGTTGCCGACTTTGAAAGCCATATCATAACCCACTTATCAGACTTGGGCCATCAATTCCGTAGATTAATTGATCCGTAGGTTCGTGGTAGACAGGGAGCTCAGGGTGTTCCCAGGCCCTGAGGAGAGCGGCAGGGGAGCGCCGGAGGGCAGACAAGGCAAACTCTCAGTGATCCCTCTGAAGCCAGTAGTAATTATTGTCAATTGGATGCAACCCACATTTCCTGACAGGCCCCTGGTGAGAGGCCCTGGGCAGGTGCCCTGGGGATACAAGGTAAAGCAGCAGCTCTGGCCCTGACCTCTGTTGTTCTGTTCTTCGCAGGGCCAGGCCCAGTACCTACCTGGAAGTGTAAAGCCCGGGGCCTCGGTTTTGCAGAGGCACACAGTTGCGTGTGGCTGGTGGTCGCACTCCTTCCCGCGTAGCGGAGGCCAGACACCCACCGTCACTGTGCAGCCTTCTCCCCAACACATGCAAATCTCACTCATACCCTCTCTCACACTCACATGCCCCCTCATGCTCCCTCCCTCACACTTACCCGCTCTCTCGCTCTCTCACACACACACCACATGCACACACATGTCACACCCATGTGCACTCCCTCACTCTCACACACGCCCCACACTCTCCCACATGCTCCGTCACTCACACACACAAACCCACATACACACTCTCACTTCACACACACCTGTACACCCTCCCGCTCACTTATCCCAGTTACGGTTCTCTCCACAATCGCTTGTGGCAGTCCTGGCCGGGCCACCTGGGTATCCTTATGAGCTGGGGAAACAAGCAGCTCCAGAGGTCTGGGTGAAAAATATGGTTTTCACAAAGCTGTGAGGAAGGAGGGTGGGTACCTAGGTTGAAAGGGGAATAGGACAGAGTTTGATTTTTTTTAAAACACCTGGAGAGTGTTTCAAAAATATACACTCCTTTGACCAAGTCTCTAGATCTCATTGCCAGGTGACAGCAAATACAGGGCACGAGCGCCTCACAAGCAGCAGGGGAGCACCTTTCATGCACTCAGTCGGTCAGCCAGTCAGATACTCTTAAATATTGACTGAGCACCTACTAAGCACCAAAATGTCAAGAATATATATAACCTTGAACAAGAAGACACAGCCCCTGCCCCGGCAGAACTCACAGTCTAGTGGGAAAGACATAAACAGAGGATGGCAATGTGGCCCAAGAACTGCTGGGACAAAGGCACTCTGAGGGCCCATTGAGGAAGGTCCCTCTCCTGACCAAGGGCAACCTCAGGGAGCAGTCATCCCTGCCTGCTCTACAGAGGGAAAGCAGACATGCAAATAAATGAGCTCACTGGTTGGCAAATTTGAGGGTGCATCAATATCTCCCCGATGGCTTGTTAAAACACAGATTCCTGGGTCCCAGCCCAGAGTTTCTGATTCAGTAGGTCTGGGGTAGGGCCAGAACATTTGCATTTCTTACAAGTTCACAGGCAACCCGATGCTGCTGGCCCAGGGATCACTCTTGGAGAACCACTGCATCAGCTCACCAAACTCTCAGGCCCAGGCATGGAAGCCTGCACCGGGAGGGGCGTGCACGACGGGGGAGGGTCACGGCAGACCTGGGGGAGTGTGGCTTCAGCTGGAAAAGGCTCATGTCTATAGAAAGGCAACTGTATTCATTTCCTATTACTGCTTGAACAAACCACCACAAACTTAGTGGCTTTAAACAACACAGATATATTACCTTATTGTTCTGGAGGTCAGAAGTCTGAAATAGGTCTCACTAGGCTAAATCAAGGTGTCAGCAGGGCTGTGTTTCCTTGGGAAGCTCTGAGGGAGAATCTGTTATTTGCTTTTTCCAGCTTTCAGAGGCCATGTGTGTTCTTTGACTCATGGCCATGTCACTCCAACCTCTGCAGGCCTTGTGTCCTCACATCTCCTTCTCTCTGACCTTCCTACCCCTTTCTTCCCTATTTAAGACCCTTGTATTAGTCTCACCTAGATAATGCAGGACAACCTTTCCTTCTCAAGATCCTTAATCACATCTGCAAAGTCTCTTTTGTCATATAAGGTCACATACATATTATCAGGTTCTGGGGATTGAGACATGGACATCTTTGGGGAGATAGAATTCAGCTGATCACAAGTGAGGTTAGGACCAAAGAGTAACAGCAGCTAATCTTAACAGGGCACCCACTATAGGGCAGGCTCTGTCCTCTGAGTGTCACACCCACCATCTTGGATTTTCACTGCAGCCCCAAGTAGTAAATCCCGTTTTATGGCTGAGGAAGCAAACTTAGGCAAAGTGCCTTACCCAAGGTCACATGGCTAGTAAGCGATGGGGCCAAAATTTGAATCCAGGTCTCTCTGGCGCCAGAGCCCACGTTTTTGGCCATTAGGCTGGACTCTACTGCCTGGGTAGTGCAACCCAGGTTGGCAAGAAGCCTAAATCTCCAAGACAAGGTCTTCCCCACCCCACCTGCACCCAGACCCCACTCTCGGATCCTTACCCCTGGCCTCCTTCTGGCCGGGTGCTCAGCTCCTGGCCCTTCCGTCGCCCTCAGCAGGAGGGATAAAAAGTCCCTCTAAGACCCGCAAGGGCTCCCGAGGGCTGACATCTGTCCTTTTACCTCAAGGAAAGGGACAAAGAGAGCCATGAGGACTGGGACTTCTGGAGGACCCCTATGCAGGTGGCCGTGGGTGATGGGAGGTGCTTTACTCCCACCTCCCCAGTCAACCCAGCTGGTGACGTCTTAATGGAGGAAGGGTAGTCAGCCAGCCTACCGGCCTGTTGGTTTTCTGGTGGAAGCTTTCAGAGCAAAACAGGTATCTTCCTACCCCTGCCTAGTTGCGTGACCTTGGAGAAGTCACCTAACTTCTCTGTGCCTCCAATTCCTCATCTATAAAATGTGGATAATAATGGAAACCATAAAGAGATAATACCTGCCAACTGCTTAGTACATAACTGAGTACACAGTGAGCAATAGGTAACTACGAGCCATTATTCTGATTATTATTCTACCAGCAGCCTCTGCCATGGCCACTAGGCTGCATTGGGGGCTCTGAGACCTCGTTGAAGCTCCCGGCTGCAGTAGCTTTGGGCACGCCCACAGTGTGCTGCTTTTCCTGAGCAGGGAGCTGAGAAAAGAGCCCAAGGCCCAGCTTCTCGCCCCATCACCCCAAAGGCATCTAGCCTGTCACCTAGACTCCTTTCCTCCCCTTCCCCCAACCAAAGGTGGCATGGAAGGGCCCCCAGGGCACACAAGCCAGAATGTGTGTGTGTGTGTGTGTGTGTGTGTGTGTGTGTGTGTGCCCGTGTGTTCATGGGTGACCAGGAGTCGGCCAGTGGGGAGGTGCTGGCCCAGCTGGAGCCGAGATCTGGCCCCTGGCCTCTGGTGAGGGGATCTTCTAGGATGAAATTCAAGGAAGGGGCTCGATCTAGAAGACAGAAGCCCTGGTTTCCAATCTCCACCACATGGCCTTCAAGTCTTTGATACAAATCTATGATTTACATCCCACTACTTCCAAAAAGGACTTGAAGTAGCTTCTAATAAAAACATATGTGCATCCTTTGGGAGGCCAAGGTGGGAGAGTCGCTTGAGGTCAGGAGTTCGAGACCAGCCTGACCAAGAGTGAGACTCTGTCTCTACCAAAAATAGAAAAATTAGCTGGGTGTGGTGGCAAGTGCCTGTAGTCCCAGCTACTTGGGAGGCTCAGGCAGGAGGATCGCTTGAGCCCAGGAGTTTGAGGTTGCTGTAAGTTAGGCTGATGCCGCGGCACTCTAGCCCAGGTGACAGAGTGAGACTCTGTCTCAGAAAAAAAAATGCGTACATCAAGCCACTGATGATGGAGAAAGAAACCATAGCTGTATCAGTCTACTCAGGCTGCCACGATAAATACCATAGACTGACTCAGCCACAGTTCTGGAGGTTGGGAAGTCCAAGATCAAGGAGCTGGCCAATTCAGTTCCTGGTGGGGACTTTCTCCCTGGCTTGCAGATGGCCACCTTCTCATGGTATCCTCACATGGAGAGAGAGAGAGATCTCTGGTGTCTCTGCTTCTTCTTATAAGGGCACTATCCCTACCCGATTAGGGAGGCACTCACACTATGACTTCATTTAACCTGTATCACCTCTTCAAAGTCCCTATCTGCAAATACAGTCGCATTGGGAGTTGAGGCTTCCACATGTGAATCTGGGGGAAGCAAACATCCAGCCCATAGCAACAGCTAAGGAGGACACGCACTACAGTTACCGTCGTGGGACAGCAGGTTCAGCTCGGAGCTGCTGAGCGTCAAGCTTCAGTAAGCAATGCCAAAGAGGGAAAAATACTGCAGTACATGTATGTCACTTGGCTCCATGTCACTTCCACAGGGTAGTTGACCTTTCCTTGGGATGACTTAATGGAGATTTTGGACACCCCACTGACACCATCTCCATGGGAGAAACCCTGTGAATGAGCTCCAGGAAGGAAAGGGATGTCTGCCTGGGGTGGGGGGGAGGCAGGGGGGGAGGGAACACTAAATTAATTCTGTCCAGGTCTGGAGTCCCCTCCCTCTATCCCAAGCAGGATGGACAACCCGGGGGGGGGGATGAAGAAGGGGGTGAATCCCTTATTGCTCTTGGCTACAACCCACCTCAGCTGGGTTGATGATGAGAGAATTTCAGGGACCTGAATTCCCACTATTAGACTCAGTTCTTTGATCTGAGACTTTAGCACCTGTTAGCAGGCAAGTGTCCCTGGGAAGGGTAATCAATCCATCCTTTGTACTCACCTGTGATCTTGAAACCTGAGGGGGTGGGGGCAGAACTCTGTTATAGGAAATCCAGGTCTCAACCTAAGAGAGAGACAGCTTTGCGTTTACTATGTGTTAAAAGCAGACGGCGTCTTCCCGAGATCCCTCTGGTTCCTGGACAGCATTCTGGGATTGTGAAAGAGGTGACTGCACTTGGGCATTTATCCCCCTTTTGCAGAATTTATCAGCTTAACTCACTGGGCACTCCTCAAGGGCAGATGCTGGGCCTTGTTCTTGTAGCTGCTGTAATAAATTACCACGAATTTAGTGCCTTAAAATGACAGTTTATTGTCTACTGGTTCTGGAGGCCACAAGTCCAAAACCAAGGCATTGGAGGGCCATGCTTCCTCTGGAGGCCCTAGGGATGAATCTCCCACCACCACCCTGCCTCTTCCAGCTTTGGTGGCTCTAGGCATTCCTTGGCTTGTGGCCATGTCACTCCAACCTCTGCCTTTGTCTTCACATGGGCTCCTCCTCTTTTGCATGTGTGTCATAAAATGTCCCTGTTGTGAGGATGTGTGTGATTGCATCTGGGGCCACCTGGATAACCCCAGACACTCTCCCCACCTCAAGATCTTTAATTTAACCACATCCGCAAAGACCCTTTTGCACATAAAGTAGCATTCGCAGGTTCCAGGGATTAGGAACCATTATTAGCCTCCCATATCCCTCAAGTACCTAGCCTAGGGCCCTGCACACAAGAGGTATTCCAGAAGATGTTTGCAGGCTGGCTGAATGAATTGTAGTTTGAACTCTGAACTCTAAACCCAGTAGCCTGCAAGTGGATTCTGGACCTCCAAACAAAGGTTTGTTTTGGCGTTTATTGTTTACTTGTCCTGTATTGGGGGAAGATGTTACAATCAGTTGTGGACTGCAGGGGTAGAGAGAGATGAGCCCAAGGTCAAGAGTACTGGGCTAATTGGGCCCCTTAGAGCAAGTCAATTGCCCTCTCTGGACCTTGGTTTCTGCAGTGATAAAATCAGATTCATAATCCCTGCCCTGCCTACCTGCAGGCACTAGTGCAATGACTGCCGGAAGGAGGGATGTCTAATTTGTACAAATGGCAAGCATTGTTAGAAATATTATTACAGAGTTCAAAAGGAAAGAGAGGAAAGAGGGCAACGTTCAACTCAAAGGATTGCATCTCTAATGGTGGAATTTAAGTCTGTGGGAGGCCTGCAGAGTTTTTCAAGCCCTGTGGGCTCCTCTAGCTGCCATTAAAGCAGCCTCAGCACTTCAGCCGTGGCCCCTCGAGGCTCTCCTGCCTCCCTGAGTCTGGGGACTGGAGAGGGGGTCTGCCCTGAGGACCCGGCTGCAGCTCTGATCTGCTGCTGGCCTTTCCTCCGCTTCCCCCCAGCATGTGAGCCAAAGCCCAGAAAGCCATGCCACTCCTCCTGGCACAAAGACAGGGAGGGGCTACCCAAAGAGGCCAGGCACCAGACTCCCCAGGCAATGCTCCTTCCTCAGGGACTGACGCAGAGTGGCCATAGAGAAGAAGAAATGCAGCAGTGAAATTAAGTGGGATCATTTTGCACAATGACATGAGATTGGTTCATTGGCACTTCATAGAATTCCTATTTTCTTTGTTGTCCCCCACCCTGCCAGATGCCCTACCCACTTGCCCACCGGCCCTGCCCTGGCCTATTTGCCCTCAGGGGTCCTTGCCCTCGAGCCTGCTCCTGGGGCCTCTCTGTGGGCTTCCACACCCGTGCCCTTTCTGCAAACCAGGATAGAAGTAGCGCACAGCGGTGTTGGTGCACAGTGGTGCTGTACGAACTCCGCAAAGGCCAGGCAGGGTTTTGCCTGCTGGCCTCTTCCCCCTGGGGTCAGAATGGAGCACGCCTGCAGCAGCACATGCAGAGCTGAAAGCGCTGGGCAGAGACAGGAGATTCAGTCCTTAAGAGCCAAGCATGTAGCGGACACGCAGGCTTCCCCTTCCACCTGTTCCCTAAGGTTTTCCTGTGTTGAGAGCACTGTCTCAGAAGTGGCGAGGCTTTCCTGGCACCAGGGGCTATTTATCAGCTGCCTTTGGGTCCCACAGGTTTCCTTTGCGTGCAACAGCTAGTAACCGCTGGGGTGAATGTGGGGGGCAGCACTGACTCCAGGGCTTCGGGGCTGCCAAGACCCCAGAGTTCATTTGTTCCAGAAGCAGCCAGGAACATGAGATGGGGACCCATGAGGGCAGGCAGAGGGAAAAGATGCTGAGGAGTGGGAAGAAAGGGGCATATTAGGATAGAAAAGTCACCTGCCGAAGGGGCGGAGTCAAGGCTTCTAGTCTCCACTTCGCCACTGGCTAGCCTGGGACCTTGGGCAAGTCACCTCCCCTCACTGGCCCTCACTTTCTCCATCTGAACACGAAGGGTAGGACTCGATTCATTCATTCATTCACTTGTTGGCCAAATATGCATTAAGCACCTACTGTATTTCAGGCTTATTTCAGGTGCCGGAGATGCAGAAAGAAACTGGATGAAGCCCTGGGTAGTGAAGAGCAGGATGGGGCCCAAGGACTAGGGGGAGGTGGGGAGGAAAGAGAGCCCAGCATGGGATTGGGGGTGGGGACCTGATGCCTGAGCTGGGCTTTGAAGCAGAGGAAGAATGTGGAGTGGGAAAGGGGCGGAGGACAAAAGGGAATGGATGCTGGCTTTCTTTTTTTTCAGTAGTAAAATACACATAACATGAAATTTAGCATTTTAGCCATTTTAAAGTGTACGACTCAATGACATTGAGTACATTCACAGTGTTGTGCAACCATTACCTCTATCTAATGCCAGAACATTTTCATCACCCCTAAAGGAAACCCCGTCCCCACTTAGCGGTCACTCCCCACTCCCCTCCCCCAGCCCCTGACCACCACTCATCTGCTCGTGTCTCTATGGATCTACATACGCTGGACATTTCATATCACTGGAATCACACAGTATGTGGCCTTTTGCGTCTTGCTTCTTTCACTTAGTGTAACGTTTCCAACATCCATCCACGTTGTAGCACGCAGATCAGTTCTTCATTCTCCTTACGGCTGAACAGCGCTCCGCTGTACGGACAGACACGATTTTGTTTGTCCAGTCACCTGCTCATGGCCATTTTGGCTGTTTCCACATTTTGGCTCTTGTGAATAATGCCACAGTGAAATCACTGTGCAATCCCTGTTTTGGTGTACAATCCCTGAGTCCCTGTTTTCAGTTCTTTGGGGTATATACTTAGGAATGGAATTGCCAGGTGATACGGTAATTTATTTTCAATGTTTTGAGGAAATAAACTATGCTCCACAGCAACTGCACATGTTACATACCCATGGGCAGGGTGCGAGGGTTCCAGAGTCTCCACATCCTTCCAGCACTTGTTCTGTGGATGTGGACTTACAAGGGATAGATTAAGGAAGACAGGTCTAGGATGGGCGCGGTGGCTCACGCCTGTAATCCTAGCACTCTGAGAGGCCAAGGTGGGAGGATCATTTGAGGTCAGGAGTTCAAGACCAGCCTGAGCAAGAGTGAGACCCCCATCTCTACTAAAAATAGAAAAATTAGCTGGATGTGGTGGCCCATGCCTGTAGTCCCAGCTACTTGGGAGGCTGAGGCAGGAGGATCGCTTCAGCCCAGGAGTTTGAGGTTGCTGTGAACTAGGCTGATGCCACTGCACTCCAGCCCAGGAGACAGAGAGAGACTCTGTCTCAACAGGGGAAAAAAAAAAAAAAAAGAAAGGTCTGAATGAGACCAGGGAGGGAGGAGGAGGAGGAAAATCTGGAAGCCAGGAGGCAGCAAGCAGTCAGTGGTGTCACATGCTAGTGGGATGACTGAACAGTGCCCGGGGCTGGGGATGGCTGATTAAAGGGCTGCCTCTGGGGCAAGGACCAAGGCAAGGGCCTGGCCAGGCACTTGAGGCACAGGGGGAGGAGGACATGCGGTTCAAGAGAGGGCACATGGCAAGGCCCGCTCCCTGTGCTGGCAAGGGCAGGGCAATGCCTTCCACTCTTGCTGGGGAGTGGAATACATGCTGAAGGCCAGAGGCCGGCTGGCCTGACAGCTTGCTGGAAAAGTGCCTGTCCAGAGCCAGCCCCCAGGAAATTTGGCTGAAGTGGGATTTGGGGAAACTTAGGAAAGCTGGGGCAGTGCTGAAACTACCCTGGCCATTGAAATGGGTCCATGGCAGCTCCCCTGCGGGCAGGGGCCCCGAAAGCCCCAGTGGCCTGCTCAGTGCCTGGCAAATTGTGAAGACTCAATAAATGCATTTGGATGAATAAATGAATGAATGAATGAATGAATGAAAGAAGGTTCCTCACAGGCTCCCAGGACTCCATTTTTATGAGATACTATGAGCTCAGGGGTAGGTAGTGGTGACAGCTGCTGGGGCTGTGGACAGCCAGGGTAGCAGCAGACAAGAGCCTGGCAGGCCAAGGGGCTTAAGGGCACTCTGGGCCACATCCTCCTACCCCTTTCCCTTGGCCCACTCCCTGCTATTTGATGCAAAGGCCTCAGCAAGACCCACAGTGAGGGTCAGGTCCAAAAGCAACCCTTCGGTAGTGGCCAAGCACCAAGTCCTGGGCCCAGCTGGCGGGCCGAAGCCTGACTCCACTCTCTGGTCCCATGGCCAGCAGGGCATGGTGCCATGAGGTGCCCGGCAGCCCAGTGCATGGTGGAAGGTTGAATTGGCATGATGGGGGCGACCCAGGGCACTGTGGTCTCTGAATGCCCTGCCTATCTCCCCAGCCTGGCCAGTGTTTTGCTGAAAACTGGGGATGGCTGCACTTCTAGAACCAAAAGTAAGATGGAGAATGCCAGCTGGAGTGGGACAGGAGGGTGTAGAGGCAGGGGTAGGGAGTGAAATAGGGGCTGGGGGGTCAGGACCATCCTACTGTACTGTCACCCTTTCCAAAGCCTCTCCCATCTACTCTCCTCCCCGCAAGAGCACCCAGGACACCAGGGGCCCATGCCGAGCTTTCCCTGTGCCTATTGTGGCTGGGGCACAGGGCCTCTTCCCACCTCACCCAGCTGCCTCCCTGCACACACTATGGAGGTTCCTGCTTGGAGGAGCCACCTTCAGCCATTTTCTCTCCGAGGCTGTTCCCTATTCCCTCTGCTCCGTCCTCCTCTCCTCCCTCCCCTTGTCCTCCCCTCTCAGCTTTTCCCCTTAATCCCCCCCCTCTATTTCCTTCCCTAGCCCGGCAGTGACCCTCCCCTCCCTTTCCCCCCCCACCTCAGCCCCCTGCCCTGGCTGCTCTGCAGGGCACAGGACTTGCTTCCCCTGGCTTTAGCCTCTCCGTTCTCCTTCCATTCTTTGCTGCTGGCCCAGAAAATATGCCATCTCCCTTGCCAGGTGCAGGATGAGTCTGGGACCAATCTCCTTGCCCTCCTGCCCTCCTGCCTGGGGAGTGGGGAGAGGCAGTGGGTCCCCACAGCAGGGCCAGCAGGCACGAGGAGGCCTCATGAAGCCTGGTGTCAGCTGCAGGTGGGAGAGGCAAGCAGGGATGGAATCTCGGGGGTCAGGGGACTGTCCACACCTCCCTATCCACCACCCCACGCTCCCTTCTTGGGCACATACAGTGCCTGAGAAGGAAGAGCTAGTGATGACAGAGCGCTGTGCCACATGGATGACTCCTAGGTACTGCTTGGCCTCTTTCTGCTGGACAAGCCACAATAAGGGTCATGCCGGTAGGAAATACAGGGTGACTATTCAGTAGGCCCCTTGACCATTCCAAAGTAAGTCACCAAGCTGTGGAGGGGCACATATGTGTCCCTTAAGAGAATGGGGCTGAGGAGGGTATGAAAAGGAAAGGGCAGTGACCAGGCAGTCTGGGCTCAGCCACCATTTAAATGTGCGACCTTGGTCAAGTCACTGCCCCCCTTTGGGTCTCATTTTCCTCCTCTGTCAAACATTTTGGCCTTTGTGGTCCTGGGTGCGCCTCTCAGCACTGGCATTCAGTGATTACAGGCCGCTTTCCTGTCCTCTCCAGACTCCCTGACACTGCTAGGCCAACGGGCAAGCGTCGGTAGTTTCTATTTCTTCAGAACATCAGCAAGATGGCATGTCCTCTTAACCAACATGCTGGCATTCCCTACATACTATAGAGTGGCCCTTCAAGTGTGGTCCCAGGCCAGCAGCAGCAGCAGCACCTGGGAGCTTATCAGAAATGCAAATCCGTGGGCCCCGCTCCCGAGTCTAAGTCAGATTTCCTGACTTAGAAACTCCGGGGGTGGTGCCCAGGGATCCGGGTGATGCTGGTGAACACTGAAGTGTGAGAACCACTGTGCTGAATGGTTTGTATTAGCAGAAGGAGGAGGGGAGCAGTTAAGTGGAAAGTGTGGATGACGGGCCAGATCCAGTCAGAGGTGCGTGCTCACGCATGACCCGGTTGCACGCGTGCATGGCACACACACATGCACGTGCACACAGACACAGCAGCACTCACTCTGTTTGCACAGTAGTCCCTGACCTGTCCGCCCCTCTGTTGTCAATCTTGAATTAGATAGATGTGATTACAGCAAAATTAAGGATTTTTTTCCATGGACATCACAAATAAAGTTAACAGACAGACAACAGATGGGGAGAAGAGATTTGCTGTTTAAAACTGACGAGAGATTAATGGATAATATATACAAGAAAATTCTGCAAATCAGCAAGAAAAAGACCCAACAGGAAAATGAGCAAAGCATATGAATAGGCGATTCTCGGAAGCAGAAACCAGAAAGGCTAGCTAGTAAGTATGGGAAGAGATGCTCAAACTCCAGATTCATTAGTAATAGGAGAAATGCAAATGAAAACAATGAGATAGTATATGCACATGTCAGATTGGCAAAAATCAGCTATATGATGCCAAGTGTTGGCTAGGATACGCAGAAAGAGGAATCATTGTGTGTGTGCTACTGGTGGGAGTCCAGCTACATCCATGCAGTGGCTTTGGAGAGCCACCTGGCAGCATTTAGCCAAATCAAGCGTCCAGACCCACGCTGACCCAGCAAGCCCTTTCCTGGGTATACCGTCAAGAAATTCTCCTGCAGGCCCACCAGGGGACTGTGAGTTTCCTGTGGCTGCTATAACACATTATCACAAACTTGGTAGCTTAAAACAACAGAAATTTATTCTCTCATAGTTCTCAACTTCAGAGGTCAAAAATTGCTGTCAATGCACTGAAACTTAGGTGTCAGCAGGGCCACACTCTCTCAGGAGGCTCTAGGGGAGAGTCCATTCCTTGCCTCTTCCAGCTTCTGGTGGCCGCTGGCATTCCTTGCTTTGTGGCTGCATCACTTTGATCTTAAAGGCCAGTGTCTTCAAATCTCTCTCTGCTCTGTCTTCACTTTGCCTTATGTGTGTGTGTGTGTGTGTGTGTTTGTGTGTGTGTACGTGTGTGTGTTTGTGTGTGTGTGTGTGTGTGTGTGTGTGAAACCTACTCCCTATTATAAGAATATACACGTACTGGGTTGAAAAGCATCCCCGAAAATTCATGTTCACCCAGACCCCAAAATTCATGTTCACCCAGAGCGTAAGAAAGTGATCTCAGGCCAGGTGTGGTGGCTCACACCTATAATCCTAGCACTCTGGGAGGCCAAGGCAGGAGGATTGCTTGAGCTCAGGAGTTTGAGGCCAGTCTAAGCAAAAGCGAGACCTTGTCTCTACAAAAAATAAAAAAATTAGCTGGGCTTCGTGGTGAGCGCCTGTAGTCCCAGCTACTTGGGAGGCTGAGGCAGGAGGATCGCTTGAGCCCAGGAATTTGAGGCTGCAGTGAGTTATGATGATACCACTGTACCACTCTACTCAGGGCGACAGAGTGAGACTCTGTCTCAAAAAAAAAAGAAAAAAGCAAGTGACCTTATTTGGATTAGGGTCTTCGCAGATGTAGTTAGTTAAGATGAAGTCATGCTGGATTAGGAGGGGCTCTTAATCCAATGACTGTTGTCCTTGTAAGAGGAGAAAAGGACACAGAGACACAGGGAAGGCCATGTGAAGACAGAGACAGAGTTGGATTGATGCTGCCACAAGCCTAGGAACACCTGGGGCCACTAAAATCTGGAAGGGGCAAGGGAGGATTCTTCCCTATAGCCTTCAGAGGGGGTGTGGCCCTGGCAGACACCTTGATTTCAGGCTTCTGGCCTCCAGAACTGTGAGAGTATAGATTTAAGCCACCAAGTTTGAGGGACAGTACTTTGTCACAGCAGCCACAGGAAACTAATACAACATGTGACTGCATTTCCAGCCTGCCCTGGTAATCCAGAATAATCTCCCCATCTCAAAATCCCCAATTTAATCATATCTGCAAAGATCCTTTTTTCCATATAACGTAACATTCACAGGCCCCAGGGATTAGAACCTGGTAGTCTCTGGGAGCCATGACTCAGCCTGCTGCAGGGCCCCACACAAGGATGTTCGCTGCACAGTGCTTGTGCTAACAGAGGACTAGAGACAGCCTACGTGTCCACCACTGGAGAAAAGGAGAGATAACTGAGTGATTGTAAGCGGCTGGCTCCGGAACACACAGCAGCACGAACAGTTAACACGCATAGGGCTGAGTTGGAAGAGCACCCAGTAAGAGCCTGAACATGTTCTCCAGGGCAGTACCATTTCTGTTTATTGAAAATACACAAGTGAACACACACACACACACACACACACACACACACACACACACACACACTACACAGTTTGCCAGAGCACACATTAGAGTGGTTGCCACTAAGGAGAGGGGAATTGGAGTGGAAAACAGTGATTACAAGGACTGGATAGGTGGATAGTTTGATCTGGCCAGAGAGGGACCTCACAAACCAATGATGACATTACCTGAAGGTCAAAATAAGGGAAAAGAAAAAGCCTGTGATGCGTCCTTTCTCGGGAAGGCTGGCCCACTCTAGGAGTGCCTCAGTGTGTTTTGCACGAAGACACACTGTCCCGTTAGTTTGCAGCAGCAGTGGGTGGCAGCCAGGAAGCTTCATCCTGCCCTTCCTTTGGGGGAGGGAGAAACAATGTGGCCTCCAGAGTGGAGGACACCCTCCTTAGCAACACCAAAGAACAAAGGAAGCCACACTTAATGCCACTTGCTGTCACCTGACAGTTGTTTTCCATCTGCTGTGTTGAGCTCTGCCTCCCAGCAGCCTTGAGTGGGCAGCTGATGCTGTTGGCTCACCCACTGGTCTCGGTTCAGGCTTCCCATCATTTTGTTCATTCTCAGAACACACCCTTGCCTTCCTTTTTCCAGATGCAGTACTTCTCCCAATGCCACTTGGTGAAGTAGCAAGGATGCAAACTAGAATGAGGCCAGTGGCCCTGGAAATAGTCATATAAATGGCCATGAATTCTGAATCATTTCGGTAAATGATCAGCCATTTTTAACCCCTTGGGAGAAGGTCTTATCTTGTTTAATTTCCTCTTGGGCTCCTCATAGTTCCTTGTAAAGCTTCCTTTGAAAACGCCATCCTATCTTGACTATGCTTGGGGAAGAAAGAGAATCTGACTTTTGATGTTTTGTCTGTTAGTACCAACGCCGGAAGGAAAAGGGGAGGAATATTTTATTATAACCTTTTCTTTATCCTCCACGAAGGCCTTTTAGCAAAACTGACCTTCAATATTTTTAAATCTAACAACGAGAGAAATCTGATTGTGGCATTCAGCTGTGTTCTTGTCTGGGCTCTCCTTGATCCACTTAAGGATTCATATTTTTGGGCTCACCGACAGCTGCTTAGCTTTGCTATTCATTCCTGTCCACCTTCTCACTCCCACTGTTACACTCACACCCAGGAGACTCAATCTCCATACCCAGGTGGAAATCAAGTGGCGCTTTTTCAACTCTGAAGATGTTCAAGGTCTATGCTCTTCCTGAGTAAATATTTCATTTCAGCCTCGCCACATTTGACACAGTTGGCAGTCCTTGTTCAAAACGGAAACTGGTGCTAAAAACAAAATTCATCTAGAGACACCGATATATTCTTAGTTGTTTGCTTGGGAGACAGGGATTTAGTCAAACCAGGCAAGGAGAGATGAGAGAGCAGGCAGGGTTAGCTTGTCTTGTTTCTCCCTCACAAATGTTCCTTGCTACCCCCTGAGAGAGGCCTTCAGCCAATCACTCAGCCCCTTAAGAGCCTCAAATGACTCATCTGAACAGCTGAGGTGGTTGGAACTAGACATGTGTTTTCACACTCTGTCGGTGGAAGATTCTGGGAGGTGCTTCAGGAGCCACTGTGGAGATGCAGATCCTGTGTTTCAACCATACCCCGTCTATCTGCATCTGTTATCTCTATAGGCAATGATTTCATTTGAAAAGTAATTGGTTTTGCTGCTAAAAATGTGTGAAAACCATTGGACTAGATGAATGCTAAGGACCCTGTGTTAATTTCCTGGGACTGCCATAACAAAGTACCACAAACTGGGGGGCTTCAAGCAACAGGAATTTAGTCTCTCACAGTTCTGGAGACCAGAAGCCCAAAATCAGCATCACTGAACTGATAGCCAAGGTGCTGGAGAGCCACATTCCCTCTGCAGGCTGTAGGGGAGAATTCATTCCTTGTCTCTTCCAGCTTCTGCTGGCTGCCTGCATTCCTTGGCTTGTGGCCACATCGCTCTGATCTTTAAGATCAGGATCTTCAAATCTCTCTCTGCTCCAGCTTCACATCATCTTCTCCTCTCTGTGTCAGATCTTCCTTTGCCTCCCTCTTATCAATCAGGACATATGTGATTGCATTTAGGGCCTACCCAGATAATCCAGGATAATGTCCCCATCTAAAGATCCTGAGCTTTATCGCATCTGCATAAACTTTTTTTCGCCATATAAGTTAACGTTCACAGGTTCTGATGATTAGGATGTGAATATCTACTGGGGGACCAATTTGTAGCCTCAATCTCCATACCCATCTCTAAGATTCCCCTCCCCTCAAATAGTCCCCCATCTCAGTAGCTTTCTCTACATTCTAATGTCTAAACGAACCTAAAACCACAGCATTATTTTTTATTCTCCTCCAGAATAGGGAACCCGAACTTCATTCCTTCATCATAAAAGTGTGGATTTGAGAGCCCCACCTGAGCTGTGATGTTTTTATTTCTATAGAACGGTAATGGTAATTATGGGTTGGTTTTGCTTTGTTTGGTCTTGCTGCTGGAAGATACCATGTGCCATACATAACCATGGGGCAGTGTAAAGAGAAACACTGAGTGCTAGTCCCATGGCACATGTTAGGACCACAAGTCCTGGTACATCACCCCCAGCTTGGGCTCTTTCCTTTGCCCTGTGACCTGGCATCATTTGTCCACCCTCTGACAATGGGGAGAATACCTGAGAGGCCTCGCAGCAGTGCCTTCTAGGATCTGTTTGAAAAACATGTTGTTGCAAGGATAGTTTTTTTCTCCCTTTATACTCTAATTTTTTCTGGTCATAAAAGTAATTCCTAGCTGGGCATGGTGCCACACATCTGTGGTCCCTGCTACTCTGGAGGTTGAGGTGGGAGAATTGCTTGAGCCCAGGAGTTCGAGACCGCAGTGAGCTATGATTGTGCCTGTGAATAGCTACTGTACTCCAGCTGGACAACCCTGTCTCTAAAAAAAATAAATAGTTAAAAAAATTTTAAAGTAATTCCTGCTTAGTATAAAGGTATAGAATAAAAGATCACCCATCATTCTGCGTTTCCAGGATGACCGCATTTATTGAATGCTCTCTATGTGCCTGGGCCAGGACTAAGTACACTTTGTACTTTTCCCCCTACAAGTCTCACGGCAACCCTTCAAGGTGGGTATTACCAGACCCAGTTTACAGATGAGGAAACTGAGGTACAGAGAGCTTTAGCAATCAGCCCAAGGGTGCTCGGCTAGGAAGGGACAGAGTTGAGACATGAACCCAGGTCCCTTTGACTCCAAAGCCAGTGCTTTTGATCTCTGCACCCACCACCTGCCCTCAGTACAATGTTGTATTCAAAGCTCTCAAGACACTATGACAGCAAGACTGTATGCCCACCAGGACATAGCCCCACCAGGTCATATCCTCACCAGGATGTGTTCTTGTCAGGATGCATGCTCACCAGGACTGAATTATATCCTGTCCTGCTTGAAGTTTCATTCTGCAAAGCTGCTGTTTCTGGAGTTTCTGGAGGTGAACTGCAGTTGGCGTGGTGCTCAACTGGCTAGCTGTTCAAGAGGCTTGGGAAAAGCAAGACTCCATTAGCAGGCCCTGAAGAGTCTCTCCCCCTACTTGATCCCTTTGGAGGGAGAGGCAGAGTGGTATATTCCAAAGGCTGTTCACACAGGCAGGACAACAGAAATGGCACCATCCCTATTAGAGTGGCTTTGCTGGGGTAGGGGACAGGTGAGAAGGTGGGAGGTCACGTGCAGTTCTCTGAGTCTTAAATGAACTATCTTGCCATCTATATCCGTTTTCTGTATTTCCTTTCCCAGAGAATTAGGTGCCTGTTTTTCTCTTGGTGCAGTATAAACGTGGCTCACATCCACTTCCAAAGTGTCAGAAATTTTCCAGTCCTCACTCTGGTGGGAGAGGCGGTACAGTGCAGTGGGCAGAGAGCCCTGTGCAGTGAGGCAGGAGCCCTGGGTTCCAGGCCCAGCTCTGCCACTAACACCTATGTGGCCTTGAGCTAGCTCCTGGCCCTTTCTGGGACTTAGTTCTCCACATAGAAAAGGAAAAGTTTATACCAGATGCTAACGGCCCTTTCACCTGTAAAGTGTATGATTTATAGGGTATCAACATGCTGGCATGTTAAGAGGTGATTTGCAAACCCACCATAAATATTTAAATTAGCTGGCAACATATGCTGAGTTCATCACATAATCAGGAGCCATGTTAGTGAAGCGAGATCTAGAGGAGAGAGGGCGATGCCTAATTTGGTCCTCTCTCCCCTCTGGATCCCCCAGTCAAGCATTGCAGAAGCTGGATTTCTGTGGGATCCCTCACTTATTATCATCACCCAGTTCCTAAGATTAAAGGCAGGAAGCTGGTGGGAGGCACTTCCCAGAGGCCACCGCAGCAGCGACAGCAGCAGCAGCAGCAAGAGCAAGGCCACTGCAGATCTTTCTTTCTTTCTCCTCATCCCTTTTATTCCCTCAGAGCTTTTAGGTTGCTGCACTTATTACCAAACAATGCTGCCCCTCATCTCTGAACACTGGCAAGCTAATTCAATTCTGTTCCAATTTTACTCCTGGTAAGGAACAAAACCTTCTGCAGGGCAATGGGTGGCATAGAGAGCTGTGGGAGGTAGTGCCCACCCTGGGGGCACTCCAGGTCCAGCAGAGGAGCCAGGCAGGTACAAAACCACCTAGAACCCAGCCTGCCTGGCTCTAGGCTCTTGCAGAGCTGCCAATCAAGTGCTGTGTTTGCTGTGATGGTTCACCTCAATCTAAGGCGGTCATTGGCATCAAGGAAGCCTCAGGAGGAAGGTGTTGTTTGAGACTGAAGAGTAAGCAGCATCTCCATAGAGATGAAGGGGAAAGGGCATTCGGGCTCTTAGGAATAGCGGCAGGGGAATGCTGAGACACAGAGCAGTGCTGACGTGATTACAGGACCTGGTGTGTGATGGGGGTGGGGAAGGTCAGTGGCAGGAACCTGGCTGGAACCAAATCTTGAAGGGTCTTTCTGTGGCTTTCTCTCAAGATTATGAAGGGTCATGAAAGGATTTTAAAGTAGACAGAAAAATGCACATTTATAAAAGTTCCCTCTGGATGACAGGAGAGGGCCGAGCCGGTAGACAAGTTAGGGGCTGGGGTGGCCATTCAGAGGAGAGAGCTGGTCACTGCTCGGTAGCGAGAAGTGGAGAGAAGCAGCCGGAGATTTGGTGATGGGCTGGATGTGAGAGGTGAGGAAGAAAGGGGAGCTGAGGGGATGCTGGCGGGACATCGGGGCAGGGGCAGAGGTTGGGGAGTTTAGTATGGGACAAGCTGTGGTGAGGAAATGGCAGGTGGAAGTGGCAGGTCACTCATCTGATGACTTTGGCAATTGTCCTCAGGCCCTTTGACCTTTGCTGTGCTTCTCTCTGCCATGTCTGTAGATAGCAGAGTCCTGAATGGTCATTGACATGGGAAATGCCCTCTGTGCATTCAACCCTCTCCTGGTTTGTTTGCTCACTGAAAACAACCAGGCAAGTAACACCTGTTAAAAGGACTTAGAGACACAGACGATGTTGGTTCTAGTTCCAGTTTTACCACTGGTAGCCTGGTGCATGTGGGCAAAATACTTGCCGTCTCTGGGTTTCAGTTTTTCCAAAATATGCCAAAACATTTCACATGGTCACTACGGGGTGCAGATCAGATAGTAGATATGCAGGCACCTTGCGAAATGTCAAGGAACAAAATGCAAGGTGGGATAAGCAGCCTTATCATCATCATCGCAGCCTTCTCAGATCTGACTGGGGCCATTTGTAGTTTCTGTTTACAGTTCCTTACTCTTATTGTTTTATCTGATCATCCTTTTTCTCTGATAACCAGTGAATCGTGCAGGCCACCTACAAACATAACCAAAAATAAATGGAAGGTTGAGATGATAGTCTAGATAAATCATGTTTAGAAGAAAGGCTTTTACTTGAAACATCTCAAGCCAGGCTGATCTAAGAGGCACACCACACTTTAAAAGCTGTCCAGAATCATTAGAAAAGATTACCAAACAGGGAGATCTGTTTATAAATACAAACATACCTTTTCTACTTCACTACAAGACTAGGATCAGAGCATCTACACCCATTCATTCAGCAACTATTCACTGGGCACATACAATATGCTTTCTTCTAGGCATCTGGGAAACATCAGGGGTAAAAACAAAACAAAACAAAACAAAATCCCTGCCCTTGAGGAGCTGATGCTCCAGTGGATATTAGTACAAGAAAAGGCCATGGAGATCATCTAGTGCCCACCCACTGACTGGACAGAGGGGAAACTGAGGACAAGCAAAGCTGAGAGATTTTCCCAGGGATTTGCCAAGACTCACGAACGCTGTAGAAGAGCAGAGAGCAGAGCCATAGCATGTGGCTCCTAGGTTATTAGTCCTACGGCACCTTTGCCAGTTTGGTTTTGGCAGTACAGAGCTATTTGCCCAATACTTACTTCATGGAGTGGTATCACCTGTTCAGCCAGAATGCAAGGATATGGTTGGCCCTCGTGGGTTGCTCAGAATGCCCATTTCCCAAGGGCACATTAGTTCTACTGGCGACAAAACCTCCCTCACAGCAAATATTCACCAAGCTTGTACTGCATGCCAGGGCTTGGGCTGGGCACCGTGCAGGTGGAGCCACTGAGAGACGAATGGGACTCAGTCCCTTCTCTGGAGGGAGCTGCTGGTAAACCCCAGCAGTGCTGTGGCCTAAGTGCCCCCTTTCCACTTCCCACACACAGCAAGGTACACAGGACCCCACCAGGTGTTGCAGCACGCATATTTGTTGAGATAGGGCTAGCATTGGGGTGGGTGAGTGCGTTCAGACGCACTGGGCCATGTTGTCTTGATCCTACAGCACAGGTCACAGACAGCCCAGAGAGAGGTGATTTGCTGGGGAAGATGGAGGGGCAACTCTTTTGAGTGTAGTCAAACATGGTTCAGGCTTGTGCCACTGAAGTTTGGATTGTCTTCCAACCGTTGCTCTTCTGCATTGTCTGAAGAGTTGGGGTCACCTTTGATTTCACTCCTATTACAACAGTGAATCCTTGAGCGCTTATGTTGTACCAGGCATTGCTCTAAGTGCTTCATATGGATTATTTCATTTAATCCCCGCAACAATTTATGAGGTGGGTACTATTACTAGGCTCATTTTGAAAATGGAGAGACTGGGGCACAGAGAGGTGAAGTCACTTGCCTGAGGCACACCCCCAAGGGGTGGGCTGCACAGAGTGGCTCCTACTCTTCCGCACCACGCCCCACCTAAATAAATGCTATTCAGCTGCCACATGCTCTTCGGACTTTGGAGCTCTCTTTGCAAGTCACGGCCCTAGTTAGCACTGCAAGTCAACTGTAGGATTGAGGTGCTCAGAAATAAAGAGCGAGGGTGTTCCTGGTACCCAGCCTCCCTCCGGGTCCCCAGCTCTACCTTGTGACAGCCAAAGAAGAGTGCCCTGGGGCCTCCCTCAAGGAAGGAGGTGGATATACAAGGAAGCCCCAGCATGACTGAATTAAGTCCTCTGTGGGGTTGGCTTTTGTCTTCTGGTTTTCTCATTGCCCCTCCCTGCAGCCAGGTCTTCTTCCTTGCTTGGGTCAAGCAGACCACAGGTGCAGGGAGAGGGCGTGCCCTCCACAATCAGCACCCAATAACACAGGCATTCCTTTACTTGCTTCCATCTTCATTCGCCAAATGTTTCCCAGCGTCCCCTGGGCCCCACACCCTCTGCTGGTTGTGGGGAAGCCCAGATGAGACAGACATTCAACAAGTATCCACCCAAAGGGTGGCCGAATGATGGATATGAGAAGTGCCACAAAGGGGACCACAGAAAGAAGGGAAAATATGGGCTGGGAAGTCAGGGAGCCTTCGAGGTGCTGGTGACTGGTCTGAGGTCTTGAGGGTGGGTGGTGCTTGCTTAGGCAAGGGGTGGGGAGGGTCTGAGCTAGTGGGGACAGTAGGTACACACTCCCAGTGAGGGAAAGGAGAGAAGGCCAAGTTGGCATTAAGAGTGAAGGGGAAAAGAAAAAAAAACCAAGAACAAAAATAATAATAATTTTTTAAAAAGAGCAAAGGGGAGGCCAGGGAGAAGAGACTGCAGAGATAGGCAGGGCCATGTCCAGGATCCAGAGAAGAGGGGGCCATCCTCACTGCAATGAGAGGACAAGCCATTGGAGGCCTGACATGATTGCCAAATTTACAACGTGAAGAAAGATCACGCTTGCTCTTGGCTGGAGGTTGGCTGGGAGAAGGATGGGGCACAAATTTAGTTACTTCTCCCCACCCTCACTATCCCAAATCCGAGGCCCACCAACTGTGGCCTGTGACCTCCTCTCTGAGATCTCTCGCTGCCTCTGCCCCCTTCCCACCCACCGCCTCCCCTCGCCCCCCGCTCATCCCCCTCTTTCCTGTTCTGGCCAATCCCCCCACAGCAGCAGACAGAGCTTTCTCAAGTAGAGATTTGATTGGGTCACTGACTTGCTCAAGATCCTGCCATAGCTCCTCATTGCCTGCTGGTGAGAACCTGTGATGACAACCTCTGCCATGATCAGCTTTGGCCTGCCAAGCTTGTGCCCCACCTCTGTGTCCTTGGACACTAGCCTTCAGGTCCTCCCACCAGTTCGCACTACACTTTCCCCCAGCCTGGAATAACTTGATCCTTTACTGCCCATGGAATCCTAACCGTCTGCGTCCATCTCAAAGTGCCCTCGCTTGTCCATTAAGCCTTCCCAGACCCCACTCCACCCACATTCAGAAATACAGGCTTCCTCTTCACCTTTGCTTATCCCTCTATGTGGCATTTATTTCTTCCACACTCCATTCATAGCTGTAGGTGTGTCTGCTCTCTCTAGATTGAAAGTTTCTTTAGGGTGGAGATTCTGCCTGGAGGATGTCTGGAAGTCCTCTTGCCCCAGGGCCTACTTAAGCATGATAGGGGATTGGCCAAGGTCAATGGAAAACTCATTCATTTGTTCAACAAATTTTAATGGCATGCCTGCTGTGTGCCATGTACTGGGGAGACAGCAGAGAACAAAACAGATTGAGGGTGGGAAGACAGCCAATCCGTAAGATAGCTGTTGTAAAGGGGCGGTACAAATGCATGTAGACAAATTAAGCAGAGGAAATGGGGTAGGTGATGCTGAGCTAGGGGTTTTGATTTGCAATAGGGTGGTCAGGGAAGTGACATTTGAGTAAAGACCTAAAGGAGGTAAGGGGCAAGAGCCTTGCAGATTTATGGGAGAAGAGTGTCCCAGGCAGAGGAAAGAGCAAGTGCCAAGGTCCTGAGGCAGCTCTTCCTGAGTGAGGTTGGAACAGGGCAAGGAGAAAATGGAGGGATGTAATCAGAGGTGTGTGTGTGTGCTGGGGGGCAACTTGTGCACACCCTTGAGGGCCATTGTGGAGACTGGAGCTTTACCCTGGGGAGATGGGGAGCCCAGAGATGGGCCTGAGCAGAGGAGAGACAAGGTCTGACTTAGCAGGATCCCTCTGACCGCTGTGCCCAGAACAGACTGAAGCTGGGCAGGGAGACTGACACCTGAGATCAGCACAAGTGCCATCCTTTTCAGAATTGGACTATTCCATCATCCACTTGGCCTGTTTCTAAGGTCTTCTTACCACAGTACTGGTGCATTCCGAGGGCCTTTGCAAGACTACCTTTTAGGTGTGTCTGCTTTTGTTTGTATTTTTTGTGGGGGGAGGTCCCTTTGTGAAGCGCCACTGGCAATCCTAAGAAGTTGGTGCTGTAAGAGAACAATTCCTGCTTCCCCTTTTAATGATGAGAAACAGGCCCTGGAAAAGGGAGTGAAGAGCATTTTACAGTGGCCACACCAATCCCATTTAGAGAGTGTCGGACTTCAGGTCCGGGCTCCCCACCGCAGGAATCCCTTTGGTTCAGGTGAGGAGAAACGGCAGGGCACATACCTCTTCCCCAGGAGGAGGAAGCTGGTCCATTAGCTGCTAGGTGAGTCAGCAGGAGGCCTTTGCGTTACACTGGGCAGGCACTGAAGGGCTGCTGTCACCAGCCAGTCAGAAACTCGGGGGGGGGGGGGGGGCCCCCCCCCCCCGGGGGGGGGGGGGAGATGACTGCAACCTGCTGCCTGTGTGCCGGTTCTGGATGAGATGGAGATGGGCGGTGAGACTGTCTAGACCGGGTAACCCAGCACATGGCCAAGACTTCAGGGCCTGACAGGGCAGGGCTGTTGGGTGATGAGGCGCCATCCCACTGGAGTGTCCCCACCCCTCAGCCTCTCCCCCGCACTCCCAGGCAGGGAGACCCGGAGCCTCCCCTTCAGTTTCATCTCCGTCTTTCCCACAGGCCCTGGCCGGCCTGGCACATCCTTGCTCTCGCTCGGCTTTTGGAGATTAGGACTGTATTCCTACAGGTTCTGGCGTGGATAGTAAAATGTAGGAATCCTTTGGTCGCTGACCCACTTCCCGCCTTTCAGTCACTATCAAAGGAGCAGCGCAAGCAGGGCTGCTGTGGCGCTGGTGCTGCCAAAGGCGCCTGTATCGTGCTAAACAGCCCTGGCTCCCCGCTCCCTTCTCCCGCGGGCTCTCGGAGGCCGCTTGGCCCACCCCTGAAGCAGGACAGTGCAGCGAGGAGGAGCTGCCCCAGGGGCCCCTGCCCGCCACCCCTGCCGCCTCGCGACGTGGCGGAGGGCGGGAGCGGCGCCGACGCAGAGACCTTGGCCGCAGTCCGTCGGGTGAAATGCACACGCCCGCGCCGCTTGGTGGCCCTGGGGCCAGAGGCACTGTTGGGGGCTCTAGGCCGCCGCGTCCCAGGAGATCCCCGCGGCCTGAACTGACAGCCATGTGGGCGGGAGAGGCGGCACAGGCCGGTTCCAGCCGCCAGGTTCCCCGCGGACCTCTCTTGCACTGCCGCTTGGAACCCGGAGCGCCTCGCGAGGGCGCTGGCTGCTCCCGCCGGCTCACCAAGAGCCTTTGCACCCGCGGTGGAGCTGAGCTATTAAGGACAGGACGAGTGTGGCACTAAAGGTCAAGAGACCAAGGTTCCCGCCCTGGCTCAGCCACTGACGCATGCGGGGACTTGGGCAGATCTCCGGCCGCCGGGCCCTCTGTGCCACTAGGGGGCTGGGCTAGAGGGCCGCAAAGAGGCTTCCTAGCTGTGCAGCTCTGGAAGTCTGTTGCAACAGCGTTGGAGACCCTAAGCACCTCGGAAAACATTTCCCTCCCATGAATGCAATTCCCACCCAGAGCAAGAGGGGAGGGGAGAGTCGGAAGGCCCTAGGCGGTGAAGTAGTTCAGGGCAGCGAAGGCAGGGTGAGCAAGGTGGGGCGAGGGCCCTGGGAAGGCCCAGTCACCAGTCACTGACTCTCGCCTGTGAAGATCTGAATTTACAAAGGCTCCTATACCCCATGTTGAAAGGTCTTGCTTCATTGTAGGATCTTCACAGAGAGTTCCCCTAATACCGCAGTCCCCAACCCTGGCCAGTCTGGCCAGTTAGGAACCTGGTTGCACACCACCCCCTGAGCTCCGTCCCCCCCTCACCCCTACCCCATCCCCCCAATCCTGGAAAAATTGTCAGGCAGCACAGCAGGAGGTGAGTGGCGGACAAGCAGGGAAGCTTCCTCTGTATTTACAGCTTTACAGCCACTCCCCATAGCTTACAAAGCCGCCTGAGCTCCACCCCCTCCCTGTGAAAAAATTGTCTTCCATGAAACGAATCCCTGGTGCTAAAAAGGTTGGGGATAGCTGGTATTCTTGACATCTGCACACGAATGTTTATAGCAGCACAATTCACAATTGCAAAGATGTGGAAACAACCCAAGTGCCCATCAATACATGAGTGGATTAATAAAATGTGGTATATGTAGATCATGGAGTACTATTCAGCTATAAGAAACAATGGTGATATAGCACCTCTTGTATACTCCTGGATAGAGCTGGAACGCATTCTACTAAGTGAAGTATCCCAAGAATGGAAAAACAAGCACCACATGTACTCACCATCAAGTTGGTTTCACTGATCAACATCTAAGTGCACACAGAGGAATAACATTTCTTGGGTGTCGGGCAGATGGGAGGGGGGAGGAGGGGATGGGTATATACATACATAATGAGTGCGATGTGCACTGTCTGGGAGATGGACACACTTGAAGCTCTGATGGGGGGGTCAAGGGCAATTATACATAACTTAAACATTTGTACCCCCATAATATGCTGAAATAAAAAAAAAAGGTTGAGGACTGCTGCCCTAATATATTTTAAATGATTCCACAGCCTGGTCCCACCCCTGCTCCCCATATAAACTCTGGCTACACTTCCACTGATTCTTGAAAGGAGGCTGGCCTGGCTAGGCCTTAGGGAAGTCGCCTTTAAGGCCTGGGTACCCAAGTGAGGACTTTGGGGGGTATGGGAGGGGAGTGGGGTTGTGGGCCAGGGGACCAGGGTTTCATCTTTGTTGAATGATGAGGACTCCTCTTAATCTTTTAGGGGCCTTGAACTGACAGGAACTGAAAATCTCTTTAAAGAGCATTTGCCACACTTTGTCCTATTTCTTATTTACTTTCAATATTTTCCTAACTTCTCTAGGCAGCAGAGCAGCTTAAGGGATTCTAGTTTGAGGTTCTCCTGTGTGGACGGGCTTTGCCTGTTTCCAAGGTGGGCCAGGGCAGAGGCGCAGGGAGCCCTCCACCCCTCAACCAGTTGCACGGCTGGCCTGGGTGCTCCAGCTGGAATTACCCCCAAGTGAGTGTAACGGGCACTGCCATTTGCTGCAGACAGAGGAGGCACCCTGCCTCGGGGTCCCTGAGTCCATGGTGCCCCTGGCTTTCTGTCACAATATTCACCTTCCAAACTGATCTAAGGTTCTCCCCTGAGTAGCCTTTGATTGGTGCTAAGCAGACCACCTTCACTCATGGCCTCCCTCACCACCCAGACTGGCAGTGGCCCTGGTGGATGAAGCAGGTCTAATCACCTTGGACACAAGACACTGAGGCTGGGAGAGCTGAGGTGAAATGGCAAAGGGCATACCAGGAAGTCAGAGACATGGCCCAAAGCCACTACCTTGTCCCCTCCTTGCAGCCTTACCCTCACTTCGCCTTATCTCTTTTCTGTTACTCAGTAGACAGACACTACATGTACATGAATGGAATTATGAGTTTCTGCTGAAGCAGGAGGCCTCAGCGTGTGCTCAGGCATGCCGCCAGACACGGGAGGGTGCTGAGGAGAAAACTGGGCTGTGAGGAGCCTCTAAGCAGAGTCTCATGGGGAAGAGGTGGAGGAATCAGGGAGGGGGGGTTGCGTCTAAAGAAGATATGGAAACTTGGAGTGGTGTGTGTTTGTGGGGGGCAGGAGCAGGGAACCATGGTGACCATCTTCAGATTTCCAACACTGTGAGTGATGTCACAGTCAAGTTCTGCCAGGTTGTGACGGCGACCGCAGGTTCACCTTTAGGCCAGGTGCTTTAGCTCCACGGAAGGAGTAGCTTTCTTGTGAGCAGAGATGGAAATACTTCCTGTGCAGAGTAGGAGCAAACCTTTCATCATTCGCAGTATGTGCACAGAAACAGGACACCCTGGGCAGGGCTGTGGCAGCGGGGTGGGGAAGGCAGGGTGTTGAGGGTGATTTCTGGGCACCACTTGCTGTAAGGTAAGGTCTTTTCTGGCTTAGAGATGCTCTCACTTTTCTGGTTTGGCCTTTAAGCTGCCGCCTCTGGGAATGCTCTGGGTGTGCCCACATGCGAGTGTATATACATGTGCTGCTTGTGAGTAGGTGTGGGCTTGTAAATGTGACCCTTGCCATCCACCCAGCGGCCTGCCAAATAGTGCCTGGTGGGCTGTGAAGCTGACTACTCTGGTTCCTCCATCTTGTCTCTCAGCTGCTAAGTGCAACTTCCCGGTGTGGCCATTTGCCAGGCAGGGCTGAACCAGAGGGAGGCCCTACCCATCCTGAGACCCCAGTTTGAATCTCTGGCCTAGAAAAGCCTGACAACCTTGAGAAGCGAAGGTACTCTGGCAGAGGGGAGGTACTGGTCAGATCACATGTGGAAACCCTGCTGCTCTATGAGCTGGGTAAAGACTAGGGAGAAGGGAGGCCTGGGAAGGTCAGGCCATGGAAACCTGGTTGTAGAAGGGGCTGGTGCTGTCTTCCTGGAGAAGAGGTCTAGCCTGCCATGAACTCTCTGAAAGGTGAGGGATTGGACTGTGTGAAGGATGGTGACCCCAAGGCTCAGAGATGGCTAGCAATGGAAGAGACAGCCAATAAGGAAGGTGGTAAGCTCCCTGTGAATAGAGCTATGCAAGCAGAAGGTAGGCAGCCACACAGCTGCTTCTAACAGGGCAGAGGGTTGGATAAGGTGGCCTTAAAATCTCTGAACTCCTGAGGGTCTGTAGATGGGGACCTGGGATAGTGACTTGATATCTGCTGGCTCTTGTCAAAAGCAGCACTATCTTTGCTTTTGATCTGGATTGGATCCCTAATGATGGAAACCTAAGCAGTTCCAGTTAGAGAGGCTCAGGCTTGGCCAGGAGGCTCAGAGAAGTTGGCAAGAGCAGAATAGGGGCGGAGAGGCAGGTGATGTGTGAGGCCAGATCTCAAGCACACCTCAAACTCAGCCACAGTTTCTGGAAACAACATTTGGAAAACTCATTTTCTGGTGGATCTCATTTCTGAATATAGCAATCAAATAGCTGACTCTCTTGACCTCTTTCAAAGTGCTTTAGAAAGGGAACCTTCTAAAGAAACAAACAAACAAACAAACTCACAAACTCATGACATCTTTTCCTTTGCATTATTTTCTCCAAATTTCAGCCCTTAAAAGTTTACTATCCTCCTTTTTCTCACTCTTCCATTCTTTCCAGGAAGCTAGTGGTACCTCAAAGAGGCAAGGGTTCTCAGATATTTTTCAAACAGGTCTGATACCAGTATTTGGAGTGGGACATTTCTTCCTTGTGTGCGACTGTCCAATGCAAGTAGGACATTTAGCATCCCTGGCCATCCCTTCTCCCTATTAAATTCCAGCAACACCTGACAGTCATCTGAGCAAAGTCCCCGTGAATTTCTGAACATCCCTTAGAGAGGTGACACTGCTCTCCCCACACTTTGAAAACTACCGCCAGAATCCCCCCCAAAGGAAGTTACTTGCTCAAGGCCAGACTACGAGCCAGTTGCAAAGTCGAGACCAACTCAAATCTCATTCATTCATTCCTCCATTCCAAGCACTTTTATTATTCGCCAGGGGGTGTGTCAGGAGAGCAGAGGGAATGCGGGCCTGAACCAAGGCAGTCAAGAAGATTAGAATAAAAGTGTTATTCTCTGCCCCCAAAAGTATTAATACAATTTCTCCGCTCTTGCCAAGTTTCGCGTTTTCCTCTTCTAGCCCGCCTAGCCCGCCGTTTGCGCAATTGTAGGCGCAAATAAGGACTTTCTGGCAATTAGTGTTAAGAGCCTAGGAGCTCGCACGATCCATAGGAGCGGAGTCAGGCCCCTTTTGGGTAGGCAGTGGGATCCGAGGGCCGAAATCCCGAGGTTTCGGCGAGGAAGGAGCTGCGCTCCGCCGGGCATCGAGGAGCGAGCTGCAGCCGGGCCCCTGCCGCGGCTGAAACTGGATAGAGGTGGAGGACCACTGGCCCTCGCTGGTCGGCCCGGGGAGTTTTCCCGGGCAGAGGAGCTGACTGGGGGCCAGGGGCCAGGGGCCAGGGGCCAGAGCCGGGGGCGCCCAGGCCGCGGTGCAGCGGGAGCAGAGGGCAACCCTGCTCGACCTCGCCTTCCCACGCCAGAGGCCAAGGCCTCCGGGAATCGCGGGCCGCTTCTCCAAAGTCCTTCGAGATCCCAGCTTGGTGCGAGGAGGAGGTGGCGGGGGGTGCTGGGCAAGCAAGAATAATATTATTATTCCTCTGTTTTGCCTCCGCAGCCTGCGCCGGCGGGTTGTTCTGTTTGAATGAATGATCCCAGAGGCCGCGCCCAATGGGCGTCCGGGCCTGCTTAATATGCATGAGGCCCGCAGCCAATGGCCGGGCGAGGAGGCTGTTTTAAACGGCAGAGCCCGCTGGCCAATCAGGCGGCTCTCGTGGAGGCAGCTAGCGCGAGGCTGGGGAGCGCTGAGCCGCGCGTCGTGCCCTGCGCTGCCCAGACTAGCGAACAATACAGGTACGTTTCGCACCGCCCGCGCCCGCCGCCGCCGCCGCCGCCGCCGCCGCAGCAGCAGCGCCCGCACAACTTTCCGGCCCGCGCTGCCGCGAGCGCGCCCCACCGCCGCTTGCCCCTGCCTCTCCTCCCCGCGCCCTTCCCACCCCTTCGCCTTCCCTCTTGCTAGGTGGCCGGGAAGGAGGAAGCAATTCAGGTGTTTCAACTTTTCCACTGCTTTCCCCCGCGCTCTCTCTTTCGGGGGTCGGCTCCCTACGCAGTTCCCGCCCGGCGGGGGCCTCCAGGGACAGCGGCCGAGAAGCCAAGGGCCCCGGGGCCAGATGTTCCTGCGGCTGTGGCTGCGGGCTCCGGCGGCTGTGGCTGCGGGCTTGGGCGACGCGCGTCCCGGCGCTGGGCGGCGGCAGCGGGAAGGGGGCCGGGTGCTCCCCGGCCCGGGACTGACTCCGCGGGGGGCGGACGGCCGGTGCCCGCCGGGGACTGCAGCGCCAGCAAACTTCGCTCCCGGCCTGGGCCGGGCGCCGCGCGGGCCCGCGGGCCCGCGGGCTGCGCCGCTGGCTCCGCATTAACATGGCCGTCGCGGAGCGCCCGGCGGCCCGGGGGGCGCGGGCCGGCGGCCCCCCGCTTGCCTCCCGCCGGCTGGGCGCCGCCGCCGCTAACATGGCTGGCACTGTGCTGGGCTACAGCAAGGGGAGGAGAGGCAGGCGGAGCGGGCGGCGGGGGCACCAGGCGGGCTCCGGCCTCGGCCCCGGCGCCCGCGGCCCGGGGCGGGTGGCGAGGAGGGCCGGGGGCGCCGCCGCGGGCCCTGGAGCGGCCAAGCGTCATGGCTGCACTGGCGCCTTTGTTATCCCGAGGAGTGCGCCCCGCGCCGGGGGGCGGGGAGGTCCGGCCCGCGGCCCCGGCGCCCCCGGGCGGCCCGGGCGGGGCGGGGCGGGGTGGGGGTTGGCGGACGGAGGTGGCAGGGCCCGGGCCGCTTTGTTCGCCGCCGCCGCCGTTGTCGTCGCCGCCTGCGCCGGCCGCGCGCGGATCAGCCATTTTAGCGAGCGGGGCTCGGAGGCGCGGCGGGCGCTACCACCACTGCTGCGGCTGCCGCTGGCCCGGCCGCACACCCCCCGCGCGCCGCCGCCGCCGCCGCCGCCCCCGGCCCCGCGCGCTCCCCGGGGGTGACAGCAGCGGATTTCAGGGGCACTTTCTTTCATCAGGAGGCTTTTGACAAAATGGAAGGTGAATTACGGGTGTCCGGGTGACCCGGCACCAGGGCGAGTCGGGCTGCCCACTGCCGGCCGGGCTCCCCCGCGCCGGGTCCCGCCCCACCCGGGCCGCCGCTGCTGGGCCCTAATGCAGCCCCGCGGGCAGTCGCTGCCAAGGGGAGCGCTTTAGTTTTACATGATGACCTTGGGTGTGGGAAAAGGAAAAGATGGCGGGAAGCTGGGGGGGTGGGACAGGGACGATGACACGCCACAGCTGCATTTTTATTTGGAAACTTTGGAGAAAGTATTCCTGGCTGGACCTGCATTCTGCGTTAAAGATGAGCTGGACTAGCCCTTTGATATCCCCTCCCCCTTTACATAGTGACGAATAGTACAAGGGGTAACAGCTCAATTTCCAGATCACCCTTGTTATAAAAGAGCCGTTTTTATAAGCCAAAATGCGTCAACAATACTGGCATTTCAGATGTTCCCTATTTACAGTTCTGCTTTGATTTTGTGTTTAGCAGTGGTGTCGGTATTTTTTTTTTTTTTACATACGGGTTAAACAGGTGACCAGTTAGCCTTAAGTTACTGATTTCAGTCTTCTAATACCCCCCCGACACACATACACGTACACGTCCTCCCCATACCCTTCCCACTTTGGTTATAGTTTCCAAAATGTAGTAGTTCTGTGGTGTAGCGCTGAGCACACCCCAGTTGGGTCGGCTCCATTTGGAGAACTTGATCGCTCTTGAGAAGTAACTTGCAAACCAGCGCGCTTCATGCTGGTCAAAAGTTAAATGACAAGCGACAGTGAAGCTGATTTCATTCCAACTCTGCCTTCTGCCAATGGTGTCAGGCATTGAGGGGAGGGGGCTTCCTAACAGCAAGCTTAATTTTAATTTTACTATGCCTTTGGTGTATCTTGTAGTTTCTTCAATTCTTTGCTGTTTTTCCTCATTGTACTTTTGTCTCTCTTCCTTCCATCCATCACAGTCAAGATGGCTAAAGGTGACCCCAAGAAACCAAAGGGCAAGATGTCTGCTTATGCCTTCTTTGTGCAGACGTGCAGAGAAGAACATAAGAAGAAAAACCCAGAGGTCCCTGTCAATTTTGCAGAATTTTCCAAGAAGTGCTCTGAGAGGTGGAAGGTATTTTCCTTTTGTATCCTTCAAACTAGTCTAAGTTGGACTTGACACTTCAGGATAACTTACCTTCGAAGTCCCTCCAGATGGCTCCTTTCATTCTCTTACCTTAGACTCATCTTGCTTGCCTTTAGAATTTTATGCCTTTAGAATTTTATTGCCTTTTGTTTTTTTTAAGGCTCTACAAGGGTTTAAGGCCTTCATCCCCTTTTACAAGTGGTTCTAGCAGCTGCCACTTTAATTACAGGACAACTGAACAGGTATGTGCTCACTGCATTGAGGAATTTAACAAGTCCTGTTCTTTGCAGACGATGTCTGGGAAAGAGAAGTCTAAATTTGATGAAATGGCAAAGGCGGATAAAGTCCGCTATGATCGGGAAATGAAGGATTATGGACCAGCTAAGGGAGGAAAGAAGAAGAAGGACCCTAATGCCCCCAAAAGGCCACCGTAAGTGACTGTAGGATTCAAGATAACAGTTAAGAGCTTTTCTTCTGCTTGAAATATTTTTTTAAACATCTTTTACCTAAAAGATGTTGCGATACCTCTGCAAAACATTCTGTACTTCGAGCTTTATGATGCAGTGCCGACATTGTCCGTACTTAAGACTGAGGTACTTGCGGGCTATGTGCATGTGCACGGTGGTTGCCTGATGGCCTCTTCCACTGAGAAGGAGGCACCCTATTTCTGGGTGTCAGGGTCCTCAGGTATGTTCTTTAACACCTTTCCCAGTAACTGAAAGGCTGAGAAAGCACCATATATTTCAGAGGTATCTTAAACATTCTAGAATCCACAACTTTGTAGCATTGTATATGGTATCATACATCTCTTCACTTTAGGGAGAAGTCATAGTGGTAGGAAGTATGTGGACCAGGCGTGTGGGATTTCAACTTTAACTTGTGTTTTTGTCGTTTCTTAACTAATTTATGTAATTCTCTCCCCCGAGGTCTGGATTCTTCCTATTCTGTTCAGAATTCCGCCCCAAGATCAAATCTACAAACCCTGGCATCTCTATCGGAGATGTGGCAAAAAAGCTGGGTGAGATGTGGAATAACTTAAGTGACAGTGAAAAGCAGCCTTATATCACTAAGGCTGCAAAGCTGAAGGAGAAGTATGAGAAGGTAAGGTCGCCGGAGTGTGCCAGCTCAGTCGTGGGCCAGTCCGGTAGCCTGCACTGATGAACAGTCAGTGGCCCTGGTATCAGTGGGTTGTGGGGTGTATAGCTGCTCTGCTGGGCTGAGTACTTAGCATAAGCGTAGCACAGGCAAGGCCCATCTCTCTGCAAGATCAGCCACTTGTGCCTGGTGCTCACACTTCCGACTTGCGTTTGTCTTGGGGACAACTTCAGGCAGGTTTCAACTAGATAGATAACTGGATTTTATAGTGCTATTAATATGACTTAAAGGACACTTAAACACCCATTAACTTTTAAATTTGAATGGCCAAGAACTAAATTTCTATATGGAAAAAAATACTTCAAATACATACAGCAGCAGCCCTCTCTTATCATTTTCAATTCCTGCTTTCTTATCTGAGGCAAGGACTGCATGTTTCTTTCTACCTTTTGCTGAAACAGCTGCAGAGGAGCTTGTCTACTCATTTGGAATGTGTCCCTGTTCCCTCCAGGATGTTGCTGACTATAAGTCTAAAGGAAAGTTTGATGGCGCAAAGGGTCCCGCTAAAGTTGCCCGGAAAAAGGTGGAAGAGGAAGATGAAGAAGAAGAGGAAGAAGAGGAGGAGGAGGAGGAGGAGGAGGAGGATGAATAAAAAACTGTTTATCTGTCTCCTTGTGAATACCTTAGAGTAGGGGAGCGCCGTAACTGACACATCTCTTATTTGAGAAATGTCTATTGCCCTCATTAGGTTTAATTACAAAATTTGATCATGATCATATTGTAGTCTCAAAGTGCTCTAGAAATCGTCAGTGGTTTACATGAGTGGCCATGGGTGTCTGGAGCACCCTGAAACTGTATCAAAGTTGTACATATTTCCAAACATTTTTAAAATGAAAAGGCACTCTCGTGTTCTCCTCACTCTGTGCACTTTGCTGTTGGTGTGACAAGGCATTTAAAGATGTTTCTGGCATTTTTTTTTTTTAATTTGTAAGGTGGTGTTAACTATATGGTTATTGGCTAGCAATCCTGAGTTATCAACTGTACATATCTATAGTTTGTAAAAAGAACAAAACAACCGAGACCAACTCTTTCTGCTTCTTGCTTGGCATTGAGGCTGTGGGGAAAGATGCCCTTTGGAGGGGCCTTAGCTCAGGGCGCGCACTGTGAGCTGGACCTGTTGACACTGCAGCGGGCATCCGTTTAGCTTCAGGTTGTCTTGTTTTTGTATATAGTGACATAGCATTCTGCTGCCGTTCTTAGCTGTGGACAAAGGGGGGTCAGCTGGCATGAGAAGTGTTTGGATTCTTTTTTTTTTTTTAAGTACGGTAGTTTTTAAACTGTTTGTTTTAAAGCAAACTGTAGAACTCTTCATTGTCAGCAAAGCAGAAGAGCCACTACATCAATGAAAGTTCAAGAACCTTCTGTACTTAAAACACATTTGCAACGTTCTGTTATTTTTTGTATTTAGAATGCTGAAATGTTTTTGAAGTTAAATAAACAGTATTACATTTTTAAAACTGTTCTCTATTATAACAGTGTAAATTTCTGACTCACAGCAGTCTTAGAAGTGAAATAACTCCCACTCCATTGTGTTTGGAGACTAGCCTCCCTATAAATGCGGTTAACTTTTCTTTTAGTCAATGTGTCCAGCTTACTTAGGGCTGAGATGGAGAGGGCTACTTGAAGTTACTGCGTGATTTTGTGTCTGAGTGGCATTAAAATGAATGAAGACAGGGACAAAAGCAAGGTTCAGCAGCTTTCAGAGGTACCGGAAGGTGGGTGGTTAAGATAGAGGCTGACTGTCTAGGTTTGTTTTTTTTCCTCCCACCTCCACTCCCCATTTAGTGGGGCCAAATGCATTGCTAAACAGCAAAAACATCTTTCAGAGTGTGTGGCACATTAAAAATCCAGGCCTTATTTTTCCTCTTTGGTGCCCCCCTGCCCACCGGCATGTATAGCAGAACCTTATTTGCTGTGTGCAACCTTCGAGGAGGGCATGAGCTGCTGCTTCTGTCTCCTGGACCCCAATTAGGGGAGGTGGGGTGGGGTGAGATGAAGGGGTAAGGGACAAAAACTAGTTCTACTTTACTCCTTCAAAACACCAAGCACCCCAAGGGAGACTGTAGGCTCTATTGTGGGTTACCTGAGCTATAGGGCAGGCTGATGGGATCAAGCATTTCTAAGCACTAAATGTATCATGGAAAGTAGGATGGCCTACTTGCTGAGTTCATTGAAAATGTAGATTGTTGTCAATGCTATTAAACTGGAAGAAACTTAGTTTGTGTTTCAGTGGTTACATTAGTGGATGCTGTAACATTTTGTCCAGGTTGGGGTGAGGGGAGATGGCCACAGTGGCAAGTGGTGATATTAAATAACATTTTGAAGGCTGATGTGTACATATATCTTTACTGTCTGTAGTAATGAAGGGTATAGGACTATGTTGTGGCTGAGTGTTAGTACTGCCCAGCATTAATACTTGGATGTGTATGTTTGAGACTATGAAGCACGTCAGAGTGTTTTTGTGGTATTAGTTATATTTTAAGAGAAAGGATTTTCTTTAAAATTACTGTTTGGAACCTTGCATGTCTGGAGACAGTGTCCTCTCCACCCTGTCAGGTCCTGGATGGGTACAAGTCATGGTCATGGTCACAGCCTGATCTCTGAGTACTCATAGCCCTTTCACATCAGAACTGTTTGTCCTAAATGTGTTTCTCTAGTTCTAGAAAATGACCACTAATTTGAAAACTTGGTCGTGAGGTTTGCCCAGAGGCTCTTGTTCCAGAATTGCCCCTTCTGCCCTTGTCACTTGGCATTCTAGGCTAAAGCTGCTGCTTTCCAATACACAGTCCCAGGACAAGATTTTGGAACTGTGGCCAGCCTCGTCAAATATGGAAGAGAAATTCAGCCTGTAGTCACAAGGGAGCGATTTCTTGCTAAGTGATGCCCCTCTTTGTGGTTGTAACTAGACATACCAACTAGGGAAGGGCAAAGACTGGAAGAGGGTGACTTTTTTTTTGTGCTCCCACAGTAGCTAAACAGAAGTAGGGAAGCTGTTTAGCTAACTAATCTTTGATTAAGCAAACATTAAGTTCTAAAGAGACTCAGGTTGAGGCCACTTGATCCATTAGCTGCTTGCAGCAAGGCCACTACTTTTGAGGTTTTCACATCATCACAAGATTGTCCCTCTAATAGAATAATGCCCTATACCTTCTCTGAGATGCTTTAAGTGGCATGTTACCACCTAAGGCCTAGGCTTAGCTTTACTTTTGGGCCCACTGTATGTGTTCTTACAGTGCCAACCTGTTGCTCTTTTTTTTTTTAATCAAAAGGACAGTATCTGCTTCCTCTAATCACCTTTCTCTTTCAACTCCTTCACCCTGTTCTTGAATGACATTATATCCTTTGGAAAGAACAAGGCTGTGATGTACTAACTATTGTCTGTGTCTCCTGTGTGTCTGTTCTTGTCACAAATGTATTTGGGGATGTTGGATGCATTCATTTTCTGTAATAAAGTTTCTTAATCAGTCTTCCCAAAAAGTAATCAGTGGGCTGTCTGCAATCTGTTTGAGATACTGAACCTCTGTATTTGTGGTTGATTATAATCAAGGTTTTAGAAGCACAAACTTCACTAGAACCACAGATCTGAACTACTAATGTTTAATGGAATGATACCATCAAAAAAGGGCAAGTGTTAAGGACTCTAAAGCCCCTAGGTCAACCTCTTAGAGGGATAGAGGAGGAGCTGGCACTGGAGCCCTGTGTCAGGATAAATATGCCATTTATTGGATGCTAATGGCCTGCTGTTTGATAAAGTGGCTGGGTACTTGTAATCAGCCAGCCCTGCCAACCAGGGCTCCTTCAGGTTGAGGGTCGGGGCTTTGTTGGCTAACAGAGCCATGCCCAAGGAGTTGTGGATGAGAGCCATGGACACCACTTACTGTTCTTCGTTCCCAGCTCAGTTTTCTGTGGAGCCCAGGGCTACCTGGGAGGGAAAGGCCATAGAACCAGCTTGGTAGCCCTGGGCTTCCCTTCCTGCTTCAACCGGAACAGCCCCCCACCCTGATTTGTATGTTGGGTGTCCTAAGATTTCAGCTTTAAGAAGAAGCTGGGACACCATATCAATAAAAGGAAAGGCAGATGATCATCTCAACAGACACATAAAAAGTGTTTGATAAAATCCAATACTCATAAGAACACTCAGAAAACTAGGAGTAGAAGGGAACTTAGGAAAACCCACAACTAATGTACTCAGTGAGAGACTGAAAACTTTCCCCCTAGGTTCTGGAATAAGACAAGGATGCCCACTTTTGCCTCTTTTATTCATCATTGTACTAGTAGTCTAGCCAGAGCAATTAGGCAAGAAAAAGAATTAAAACATCCAGATTGGAAATGAAGAAATAAAGCTATATCTATTTGCAGATGACATCTTTTATATAGATAATCTTAAGAAACTTCTAAATAAAACTATTAGAATAAATGAATTCAGCAAAGTTGCAGTATACAAGATTAATACACAAAAACTAGTTGTATTTCTATACGCCAACAATGAATAATCTGAAAATGAGACTAAGAAAATAATTCTAGGCCGGGCGCGGTGGCTCACGCCTGTAATCCTAGCACTCTGGGAGGCCGAGATGGGCGGATCGTTCTGAGCTCAGGCGTTCAAGACCAGCCTGAGCAAGAGCGAGACCCCGTCTCTACCAAAAAATGGAAAGAAATTAATTGGACAGCTAAAAATATATGTAGAAAAAATTAGCTGGGCATGGTGGCGTGTGCCCGTGGTCCCAGCTACTCGGGAGGCTGAGGCAGTAGGATCGCTTGAGCCCAGGAGTTTGAGGTTGCTGTGAGCTAGGCTGACGCCACGGCACTCGCCCCAGGCAAGAGAGTGAGACTCTGTCTCAAAAAAAAAAAAAAAAAAGAATTCTATTTATAATAACATCAAAAAGAATGAAACATTTAGGAATAAACCTAATAAGTGCAAAACTTATGGGGAAATCTATAAAACATTAAAAAAAATTGAAGACCTAAATAAATAGATATCCCATGTTCATGTATCGGAAGACAATATTGTTAAGATGTCAATATTCACGAAATTGATCTACAATGCAATACAATCCCTATCAGAATCTCAGCTGGCTTCTTTGTGGAAATCAACAAGCTGATGCCAAATTTCTTTTTTTCTTTTCTCTTTTTTTTTTTTCTTTCCTCCCTCCCTCCGTCTCTCTCTCTCTCTTTCTTTCTTCCTTCCTTCCTTCCTTCCTTCCTTCCTTCCTTCCTTCCTTCCTACCTTTCTATCTTTCTTTTCTTTCTCTCTCTCTCTCTCTCTCTCTGTGTATCATTCTTTCTTTTTTTTTTCTTTCTATCCTTTTCTTTAGAGATAGGGTCTCTATCACCCAGGCTGGAGTGCAGTGGCATGATCATAGCTCACTGTAACCTTGAATTCCTGGGTTTAAGCAATCCTCCTGCCTCAGCCTCCTGAATAGCTAGCACTATAGGTGTATGCCACCATGCCCAGCCAACTTTTGTGTTTCAAACAATACCACTAGGAAAGTGAAAGGCAACTACAAAATGGGAGAAAATATTTGCAAACCATATATCTGATGAGGATCTAGTATCCAAAATATACAAAGAACTATTACAACTCAATAATAAAAAGACAACTCAATTTAAAAATGGTCAAAATATATGAATATATATTTCTCCAAAGGAGATGTACAAATGGTTAACAAGCACATGAAAAACTGCTCAGCATTATTAGCCATCAGGAAATGTAAATCAAAATTATAATAAGATACCACTTCACATCTACTAGGATGGCTATAATAATAACAAGAAAATAACTAGAGTTGGCGAAGGTGTGAACAAATTGGAGCCCTGATGCATTGCTGGTGGGAATGTAAAATGGTGCACTTGCTGTGGAAAACAGTTTGGAGATTTCTCAATAAGTTCAACAGAATTAGCATATGACTCATGAATTTCACTCCTAGGTATACACCCAAATAATTGAAAACAGGTATTCAAATACTTGTACATGAATATTCATGTAGATTATTCTTAATAGCCAAAAAAGTGGAAACAATCTAAACATCCATAAAGCGATGAGTGGATAAAATATGTATGATGGAACATTGTTGAGCCATAAAAAGGAATAAAGTACTGACACATGCTACCACATAGATGAACCTTGCAATTATTGTGCTAAAAGAAAGAAACCAGTCGCAAAAGGTCACATATCGTATGGTTCCATTTATATGAAATGTCCAGAATAGGTAAATCCATAGAGGAGACAAAGTAGATTGCTGCTTGCCTGGGGTTGGAAGATATTGGGGGTAAATGGTGATTGCTAATAGGTCCAGAGTTTCTTTCGGGAGTAATGAGAATGTTCTAAAATTAGATAGTGGCAGGGTGGTACAACTCTATGAATTCTCTAAAAATTGTATACTTTAAATGGGTGAATTTTATGAAATATGAATTATACCTCAAAGCTGTTGAAAATAAATAATGGAATGTATATATACTTCAAAACGTCATGTTGTACATGATAAATGCATACAATTTTATCCGTCAATTAAAAGAAAAACAAACCTACAAAGTCTCTAAAGTAGGGGTGAGCAAACTATACCTGCAAGCCAAATAACATGCTGCCTTGTTTTTGCATATAAGGTTCCATTGGCATTCAAAAAATAAATAAATGATGGGAAAAGTCCAGGATAAAGGGAAACATTAAAGCACAGAAGGGAGAATATTCAATTGATGGACCAAGTCCCCTGGCTAGAGAAAGGGAATGGATCCAGAACAAACCTCAAGGAATTGACCTTTTATATAATAGAATGCAAGATCCTAGAGTTGTTGGTGGGAGGTGATGGAGTGCTCATCTGGCCATTTGTTTTTCTTGTGAAGTTCATGGTGAGTGGAGCAGAGAGGAAGGGTGGAATCTGAAGGACACCCAGCTACGGCAGCATCATGAGGGCCAGGGGAACTGAGTACTCACTACAGTCACATGCTGATGAGAGGCCAAGCAATGCAGTGGCAGAAAGGTAACCAGGTGGCCTACAGTAGCTGGTTGAAGGGAGTGATGGGCATGGAGACCTGCGTCTAGTGAGAGGGTTTGGGCGACTAGACTGAGAGTGGAGGCACCTCTTCTAGGAAGTGTAACCATGAAGGGGAAGGAAGAGAGAGAGGTGGGAGGGGGGAAGCAGGGCATGGGGTGAGAAGCAAAAGCAGAGTGGCTTGTTTGTTGTTGTTCTTGTTTTTAAGATAGGAGAGACTTCAGGGGTCATGATCAATGCGAACGATACCGGTATATTGCCAGGCTAGACTGCTTCCCTGAGCTCCAGACCTGTAGATTCAATTGCCTGACATGCCACCTGTATGGCCCATCAGCACCTCTAACTCCACATGTTCAAACATAAGCTCATCATCTTTCTCCAAATCTGTTCTTCATCGAAGCCTGCAATCTGAAACTTCACCAGGCTCTTCCTTTTCTCACCCTTCACAGTTCGCAAATCCTGCCAGTTGTAGTTCCTAAAATATCTTGGATCCACCCCTTTCATTCATGCTTTCAGTGTAGGTGAATCTCTCATCTCTAAATTCTCCCACACCTCACTTATCTCCAGTGAGACTGGCCTTTATCAAAAAGTCCCAAAACAATAAATGTTGGCGTGGATGCGGAGAGATAGGAACACTCACGCACTGTTGGTGGGATTGTAAACTAGTGCAACCTCTGTGGAAAGCAATATGGAGATACCTCAAAGAGATACAAGTAGAAGTACCATTCGATCCAGCAATCGCATTACTGGGCATCTACCCAAAAGACCAAATGATACTGTATAAGAAAGACACCTGCACCCGAATGTTTATAGCAGCACAATTCACAATTGCAAAGATGTGGAAACAACCCAAGTGTCCATCAATACATGAGTGGATTAATAAAATGTGGTATATGTATACCATGGAGTACTATTCAGCTTTAAGAAACAATGGTGATATAGCACCTCTTGTATACTCCTGGATAGAGCTGGAATGCGTTCTACTAAGTGAGGTATCCCAAGAATGGAAAGACAAGCACCACATGTACTCACCATCAAACTGGTATTAACTGATCAACACATAAATGCACATATAAGAATAACATCTATTGGATGTTGGGCAGGGGGGGGGGGGGAGGAGGGAGTGGGGGACGGGTATTTTCATACACAAAGAGTGCAATGCGCACCACCCGAAGGACGGACATATTTGAAATTCGGACTTGGAGGGGGGCAAGGGCAACATACGTAACCTAAACATCTTTACCCCCATAATATGCTGAAATTAAAAAAATAAATAAATAAATTCTCCCACACCTTCTGAGGGCTAGACTAGAACTTGCATTTCCAGGGTTTTGCTCATCAGTTTCCCTCCAGGTAAATCTCTGGCTCAGATGCCCTGGTTGGATCTGTTCTAGTACCATCTACACCAAGGTGTCAGCTGGAGGTGTACTGTAGCTCAGGTCCTTACTAGCTTTTGTCTGCATGAATGTGACAACTTCCCAAATGATTTCCTTGTTTTCCCTCTTACCCCTACTCTATCCCCAGATCTAGTATAGCTACTGACAGATAGGTGGTGCTCAATAAATATTCATTGAATAAATAAATGGTTAAATGAATGAATGAACAAGAACAGATCAGGGGAAAGGTCAGCAGGGGTAGACCATGAAGGAGTTTTTCTGTAATCAGTGGGAAGCATCTAAGAATTTTCATCTGTAGGAGTGTGGGGGGTGGTGGATGGCGATATGATCAGATATGTATTGTAGTTAAATTACTCTGGCAGCTGTGAGGAGAATAGATTAGGAGACAGGGGTAGAGGCAAGAGTGAAAGCAGGGTGGCAGGATAAGCCTACTGCTACCAAGAGCAATCCTCATTCTTAGTGACTTAACACAATAAAAGGTTTACATCTCACTGACATTATAGTCCAGCTGGATATTTGGCAGGCAGCCTTTCACATTGTGATTCAGAGATCACTGCTCCTTTCATTTTGTGGTGCCACCATCTTTAACCCATGACCTCCATGCCACTGCAGAATGGGGTTTAGGGTCAGCCCTGGAAGTGCCCCCACATGCCGTGATCCACAACTGAACTGCAAGGACAGCTGGGAGATGTGGTCAATCTGTGTGCCCAAGGAGAAAATGAACTGGATTGGTGAACACGTAGCATTGTCTCTGCCATTTAGGGGGATAGGATGGGGTGATTGTGGGAGTCTGTCTAGATGAGAGATGCTGGGGGCTTGTATAGGGGTGGCAGTGGTGGGGGTATAAAAAGTAGATGGATTCAAGAGATATTTAGGCTTATTCACCCCACATAACTGCAACTTTGTACCCTTTGACCTATATCTCCCCATTCTCCCCAGACCTCTGGCCTCTGGTAACCACCATCCTATTCTCTGTTTCTATGTTTTTGAGGGTGTTTGTTTTTTTTTACACTCCACATATGAATGATATCATGCAGTATTTGTCTTTCTGTGCCTGGCTTGTTTCACTCAACATAATGTCCTCCATGTTCATTCATGTTGTTGCAAATGACAGAATTTCCTTCTTTTTTTTTTT
>NW_012151763.1:1430306-1458954 GCF_000956105.1 Propithecus coquereli
AGGATCGCTTGAGCCCAGGAGTTTGAGGTTGCTGTGAGCTAGGATGATGCCACAGCAGTCTAGCCCGGGCAACACAGTGAGACTCTGTCTCAAAAAAAAAAACCAAAAAACCAAAACCAAAAAAAAAACCAAAAAAAAATGGCTGAGTAGTATTCCATTGCATATATATACCACATTTTGTTAATCCATTCATCAGTTGATGGACACTTAGATGGATTCCATATCTTGACTATTATGAATAATGCTGCAATGAACATGGGAGTGCAGATATCTCTATGAGTTGCTAATTTATTTCCTTTGGCTATGTACCCAGAAGTAGGATTGCTGGATGATAGAGTAGTTCTATTTTTAATATTTTGAGGAGCCTCCATACTGTTCTTCATAATGGCTGTACCAATTTACATTGCCAAAAACAGCGTACAAGGGTTCCCTTTTCTCCACACCTTCACTAATGCTTGTTATCTCTTTTTTTTACAATATAGCCATTGTAACAGGTGTGAGGTGATAGGTCAAAGGGTACAAAGTTGCAGTTATGTAGGATGAATGAGTCTAGAGATCTAATGTACAGCATAAGGACTATAATTAATAATATTTTGCCAAGAGAGTAGATTTTAGGTACTCTTACCAGGAAAAAAGTTAACTATGCAAGATGATATGTTATTGGCTTGACTGTAGTAATCAGTTAACTATGTCTATGTATATCAAAACATCATGTCGGCCGGGCGCGGTGGCTCACGCCTGTAATCCTAGCTCTCTGGGAGGCCGAGGCGGGCGGATTGTTTGAGCTCAGGAGTTCGAAACCAGCCTGAGCAAGAGCGAGACCCCGTCTCTACTAAAAATAGAAAGAAATTAATCGGACAACTAAAAATACATAGAAAAAATTAGCTGGGCATGGTGGCGCATGCCTGTAGTCCCAGCTACTCGGGAGGCTGAGGCAGAAGGATCGCTTGAGCCCAGGAGTGTGAGGTTGCTGTGAGCTAGGCTGACGCCACGGCACTCTAGCCCGGGCAACACGGTGAGACTCTGTCT
Organism: Propithecus coquereli; assembly: GCF_000956105.1. Taxonomy (NCBI): domain Eukaryota; kingdom Metazoa; phylum Chordata; class Mammalia; order Primates; family Indriidae; genus Propithecus; species Propithecus coquereli. Next base: position 1,431,336 of record NW_012151763.1, read on the forward strand.
CAAAAAAAAAAAACAAAAAAACCCAAAAAAACCCATCATGTTGTACACCTTAAATAGATACAATCAAAATTAAAATAAATAAATGAATAAATAAAGATCTTCACACTGCAGAAGAAAAAGAGAGAGAATTTAGGAAGTAGGATTGCTGGGACTTGGTGAGAGATCGGATATGTGGGATGAGGAAGGGGCAGGAGTGAAAAATGAGTCTAGTTTTCTCACTTGGGACACTGGAGGGATGGCAGAGTCTTTCAAAAAAATAGAGCCCCGAGGGAAAGGTTTGAGAGGGAATGAATGATCTCCCAGGTTAGCAGTGTTCAGAAAGGGTAGCAGGTCCAAGTTCACACTTCCCCAGAGACCACTTGTGCTGTCAGTCTAAGCAGATCTCTCCTTTCCCTCTCAGGACTTGACCTGAATTTGCATTTTTCAGGCTTTTCCCCATCAGTTTCTCTCTAGGGAAACCTCCTGCTCCAATACCCTGGTAGGATCTGTCTGCTATGGTACAATCTTATGAGGGTGTCAGAGCTAGAAATTTCCCTGGAGGGAAGCTAAATCCCTTGGGCTAGAAGGGGGATTCCCCCTTCCACACTCACACTTCGGAGTCTGTTTCTAAACTGGGAGCGTTTGAGGAAAAGCTCAAAGAACCTTCCTGTTGTTGGCCTCGGGCCACAGTTGGTTTTCTCAATCCACATAGGAAATATGAGATGCACGTTTTCCTAGGCTGTGTATTTTGTTCCAGGCCTGTGGTGGGTTTTTGTTTTAAAAGTCTTTTGGAAGCATATCAGCGGCGATACTGTGGCAATGTTGAATGCAAAATTTGACAGTTCCCATTGCAAGATGTGTAGAACATATGATGCTTTTGTCCTCTGTCCAAACCCTCACTCGTTTACATAAAAAGGGCTGATATTTCAGTGACGAAACATTAGCAGAAGGCTGAAATATGTCACTTAAAAATATTGGGCTAGCCATGATTTTTTAAATCCTCTTGTGCCGGAGCTGCTTTTAACTTGTATATTAAGAACTCTCTTCTGCATATATTTAATTTATCAAATAAAAGTAGCTGATTGAGAAGCATAATCCACAAAGTTTCTACCTTGATTTAGATATTGAAGATCATCCTAAGACTAACAAGCCACATGGGATTGTAGAAGAAACATCAAATAGTGCACTCCCTATAAAACAAGAAAAATAAAAATACAAATTCCCCTTCCTGGTGCTGCTTAGCCCTCTCCCAACTCCAGGAAGGAGAACGTCTGGGTTCTAGAGAGATTAAGTGACTGGTCTAACGTTACACAGGTAGTTGGTAGTGGAGCTAAGATTCAAATTGATTTCCACTGACTCCAAAGCCTGTGCTATTACCCACTGTGCCTATACAAATCACATACTATATGTCAAGCCTCCCACTGGAAGCTGAGGATAAGGAAATCGTGGCGCTGTGTCATGATCCCAGCTCTCAAGGAGTTCGTAGATTGCTGCAGAGTTAGGTAAACAGGCAATTAAAATACAGTGTAGTAACTGTGCAAATAGAAGTCAGCAGAGGCTCCTAGGAAGTAGGAGGAGGAGCAATTTATGCCATGCCCAATTAGGGAAGTCTTGCTGGAGGAGGAGATACTTGAGCTATTTGTTAAAGGTAGATGAGTTAGTGAAATGTGGAGGAATGGGAAGAGCACACCCAAAGACATAGAGGAGAAGCAGCAAGGTGTGTACTGGGAAACTGCAAGTAGTTTCCTCTCATGGGAGGTGTGTTAGTTTTTTATTGCTGCATAACAAATCACTCCAAACTTTAGTGGCTTAAAATAACATTTATTATCTCACAGCTCTGTGTGTCAGGAATCCACTGCCTTAGCTGGATCCTCCCTCTGGTTCAAGGTCTTCACAAGGCTGCATAGTATTGACCAGGGTTGCAATCAACTCAAATACTGCTTGCAAGCTCATTCACATGGTTCTAGGCAGTGCTCAGTTTCTTGCTGTCTGTTGGCTGGATAGTGTCCTCAGTTCCTTGTCACTTGGGCCCCTCCACAGGGCATCTCACAACATGGAAATTTGATTCACTTGGAGTGATCAAGTGAGAAGATCCTTCCACAAACAAAATACATTCACCCCTCCAAAGGTCTCTGAAATGCTCATCCCATTACAGCATTAGCTCAAAATCCAGAATCTTGGCCAGGCACAGTGGCTCACACCTGTAATCCTAGCACTCTGAGAGGAAAAGGTGGGGAGGATCGCTTGAGCTCAGGAGTTTAAGACCAGCCTGAGTAACGGCGAGATCTTATCTCTACCAAAAATAGAAAAAATTAGCCGGGCATCATGGCATATGCCTGTAGTCCCAGCTACTTGGGAGGCTGAGGCAGGAGGATCCCTTGAGCCCAGGAATCTGAGGTTGCAGTGACCTATGATGATGCCACTGCACTCCATGCAGGGTGACAGAGCAAGACTATGTCTCAAAAAAAAAAATCCAGAATCTCATTGTCTACACCAGGTCCAGGTGTGGATGAAGCTCCTTGGGTATAATTCCTTAAGTATAGCTCCTGGTGTACAGTTCTTCTCTACCTATAGAACTGTGAAGCTGAAGAAACAAGTTATCTGTCTCCACATCCCAATATACAATGTTGAGATAGATAGGATAACCACTATAGACATTCCTATTCAAAAAGGGGGAAAATGGGTGGCACAAAGGAGTCACTGATCCATAGCAATTCTGAAATCCAGCTAGATAAATGTTGGAAGTTCCATGATTATGTTTCAAGGCCTGGGAATAATTCTCTATGCTTTCATTCTGTCAAATTTTTAAAACACTTATTAACCATTCTCCAGAGAACATCCTTGTCCATGTATATTTGTGCATTTGTAAGTGCTTCTACAAGGTAAATTGACAATAGTGTTGAACATTAATTATGTGCCACATCTGGTTGTAAGTGTTTTATATACATAACTTTATTTAATCCTCCCTGTTTTATGTTTTATTGGATCACATATAATTGAATTACTTATAATTTTTGGTTCATAAAACACTCAACATTACTCTATAAATGGACATCTTTATATATGTATTTTTTAATAATGCAATTGACACTCATGACCCTACCACTCCAAAATGGAAAGCTATGATCTTGAGAGTAGCCTGCATTTAACCACATGGTACCCTCCACCAATTTATTCTCCCACCTTCCCCCACTCCAGGGATATCTCATCCTAAATCCCATATTCGTCATTCCCTTGCTTTTCTTTAGCTTTATCGAATGTATTGTATACACACATTTGTATATTTTCCTAAATGCCACATTTTAAAATTTTAGTTGTATTTAACTTTGTAAAAAGTTACCATTCTATATGCAATCTTTAAAAAATTTTAGAATTTAAATTTGTTCTTAATATTATTTTGATTGGCAAATCATATTTGTATGTATTTGTGGGGTATGATGTAATGTTTTGATGTAAGTATACAGTGTGGCATAATTAAATCAAACCAATTAGCATATCCATCAGCTTGCTTACCTATCATTTTTTATGGTGAGACATTTGAAATTTACTCTCAATTATTTTGAAATATATAACATATTATTATTGCCAACAGTCACCCTGCTGCATAACAGATCTCAAAACCTATTCCTCCAATCTATCTGAATCTTTGTACCCTTAGATCAACAATCCGACTTTCCCTCCCTTCCAACTACTCCAGCCCCTGGTAATCACCATTCTATTCTCTGCTTCTATGAGATCAACTTTATTAGACTCCACATGTAAGTGAGATCATGTGATATTTGTCTTTTTGTACCTGGCTTATTTCAATTTAGCATAATGTCTTCCAGATTTATCCACATTGTTGCAAATAACAGGATTTCTTCCCTTTTTAAGGCCGAATAGTATTCCATCGTGTATATGTATGCAATCTTTTAAAGCTTATCTTTTTTTACAAAAATTGCATCACAAAGATTCATGCACGTTGTTTGCATTGCTTTAGTCCACTCATTTTGACTGCGATATAATATTACATATTGCATATATACCATAGATTATTTATTTTCCAATGGGCATTTGAGTTGCCACGGACATTGGGAGAAAATGGGGAGTGACTGCTAATGGGTACAAGTTTTGGGGAAGTGATAAAAAGTGATAAAAAAAGTTCTAAAATCAGATAGTGGTGACAGTTGCAGAACTCTGTATACTAAAATGAAGAAGTAATTTGTGGTGTGTTCATACAATGGAAATGAATAAACTTCAGATATCCACAGCAACATGGATGAATCTCACAGGCATGAAAGAAGCCAGATGATTCCATTTATACAAAACTTCTAAACAGGCAAAACTAAGTTGTTATTTAGAGATACACATAGAGATGGCTCAACTATTAAAAAAAAAAAAGCAAGTAGGGTTTGCTCTAAAAGTCAAACTAGTGTTTACTTCTGGTGGGGAATGAAGGAGATTATTACCACGAGGGGTGTTATGAGCTGAGTCATGTACCCCCAAAATTCACATGTTGAAGTCTTAACCCATAGTACCTTAGAAGGTGACCGTATTCAGAGGTAGGGCCTTTAAAAGGGTGATTGAATTAAAATGAGGTCATTAGGTTGGACCCTAATCCAATCTGACTGGTATCTTTATAAGGAGAGACTAGAACACAAACACATACAGCATCAAGACACAGGGAGAAGACACCATCTGAAGCCATGGAAAGAAGCCTTGGGAGAAACCAATCCTTCCCACATCTTGCTCTCAGACTTCCAGCCTCCAGAGCTGTGAGACAATACATTTCTTTTGTTTAAGCCACCCAGTACATGATACTGTTATGGCAGCCTAAGCAAACTCATACAAGGGGGCATTTGGGAGGGCTTCTGGGTGCTTCCAATTTTGTATTTCTTGCCTAGGGTGGCATTTGCTGTAACATAAATTGTTAAGTTGTACATTTCAGCTATTCATTTTTCTGTACAAGTGTTATATTTCACAATAAAGAAGCAAACCAAAAAAGGATGGCTTGGCCTGGGCAAGGAAAAAAGATTTTGCTTTCATTGAATCTTCACACCAATCTTGTGAGAAAGACTTGGCAAGGACTCTTTTCCTTTAGTAAACAGCTTTATTGAGATATAATTCACATATCATGCAATTTGCCCATTTAAAGTGCACCATTCAATGATTTTTAGTATATGCAGAGTTGTGCAACCATCACTGTAGTCAATTTTAGAACATTTTCATCACCTCAAAAAGAAACCCTGTATCCTTTAGCTGTGGTCTCCCTAAACCTCCATCCACCCCAGCCTCTGGCAATTGCTAATCTACTTTCTGTCTCTATGGATTTGCCTATTCTGGACATTTCACACAAATGGAATCATACAGTACATGGTATTTTCTGTCTGGCTTCTTTTCTTTTACTTAGTATAATGTTTTCAATTCGTGTTTATCTATTCATCAGTTGATGGCCATTTGGGCTATTTCTTCTTTTTGGCTCTTATGAATAATGCTGCTATGAGCATTCATGTACAAGTTTTTGTGCGGACATATGTTTTCAATTGTCTTGGGTAGACACCTAGGATTAGAATTGCTGGGTCATATGGTAATTCCATGTTTAACTTATTGAGGGAACTGCCAAACTGTTTTTTACAAAGGCTGCAGCATTTACATTCCCATCAGCAATGTATGATGGTTCTGATTTCTCCACATCCTTACCAACATTTGGTATTCTCTGCCTTATTAAAAAAAATTATATCTATCGTAGTGGGTGTGAGATGGTATCTCATTGTGGTTTTGATTTGCATGCCCCTAAAGACTAATGATGTTAAGCATCTTTTTATGTGTTGGCAAGAACTGTTAACTCCATTTTCCAGATGAGGAAATTGTGGCTCAGAGAAGTTAAGTGACTTGTTCCACACCACACAGTACAAGGCTCCTTTTTCCTTATAATACACCCCTGCCAACTCCATGGAAGGCAGGATCCTCTCAGCACGTAAGCACGAAGGCCAATCCTGGTTCTTGGTGCCAGCCACCAGCCCCCCTGGGTGCCTAACTTGGCCCCACCCTGCGGCTGGGGCTTTTGGTTTGTCTGGGCCTGTTTCTCTGCTGCCACCAAATCCCTGAAAACTCACTGGGTCCTCTGGCATCACCTTAAAGTGCATGTTCTCTGTCTGTTCCATCTGAGGCCTTCTTCCTGATGACCATGACTTTTCTACAGAGGGGATCTTGGCTTTACCCGAACCTGATACTCAGAAATACTGGCTTAGCAGACAGATAGCAAATCCCAGAATGTCAGGACTGGTAGAGTCCCAACCTTTATCATTCAGAGGGCAAAACTGAGGTTCAGAGAATGCTGGGAGCTCCCTGAGGTCTCACATAACATTTGTGGTGGAGTTGGGGGCAGGGCAAAGCTCTTCCTGCTGTGCATATGATAAAAATAATAGGAGAACATTCTTCTCTTTACACTCTTCTCATGCAAGGGAGCATGCAGCAAGGGCTGTCTTGAGGGGGAAGGGCAAACGTCTGCTGGCTGCTGCTCAGGAAAGAACCAGGCCAGAGCCACACTCCTAAACGTGGGTGGGGTGTTGATGATGGGCAAACAGGCTGTGGCTGCAGAAAGCTGGATTTGATCCGCCCACGGCAGATGTCCTGATTGAGTAGCGCAAGGTCTTCTGCCCCTGTGACAGGTTAACCACAGTCACTTGAGGAAGGTAAAGATAAATGGATTTCTCCTTCAAACCCTTTGGCCTCTGCAAGTTAGCTGCAAAGCATGCTTAGCCCTAGCGAGTGGCAAGGAGGAGGGAGGGAATGATAGGTCTTTTCTTTTTCAGTTTTACAAGCTTGGACCTTCAGCCAGTCTACTTATTTCCTCCAACTCATAGTCTCTGTGGCTGGAGGGAAGGGGAAGTCAGTATCTACTGGGGGGCCCAGTGATGTTGTTCATGTTCTCCTTAGAGGGTTGCACTGTTAGGGCTAAGCTCCAAGCTTCAGGTCATACTCCCGTGAAATCATCCCTCCTTCTAGAATGTCAGTGCTGCCAGAAGGCCTCAAAACTCTCCTCCTTTAGTCCTCGTGGTGCTGAGAAAGCACCCTGGGCTGGGAGACAGAAGCCTGGGTTCTGCCCTCAGAATAACCCTGCCATACCTTTCTCATAGCGGCCTTGTGAGGCTAAGATTGGATCATGCATCTTGCTGTACTTCTAAAGTTCCCAATGGGCAGATAACCAGGTAATATCCTTAATATTAATATAAAAAGAGCTACTAATAGCAAGGAAAAAGATAAACCCTGCAATTAAAATTGGGAAAAACTTATTAAAAGAAAGTTCACAAGAATAGGAATGCAAAGGGTCATTAAATATATCAAAACAACTTAACTTAGTATTCTAAGAAATACAAATTAAAACAAAAGGATATTTTCACTTATTGGAATGACAAAAGTTAAGAAGAATGGTGATACTCAATGTTGACAAGGATGTGAGATATTAAATTATGATAATGTGTCCGGAGGGCAACTTGGCAACTTAGCAACTTGTGTAACAGTTTTTTAAAGTGCATATACTTTACTCTTAGGGTGGGAGTGGTGGCTCATGCCTGTAATCCTAGCACTCTGGGAGTGCCGAGGCTGGAGGTTCCTTTTTTTTTTTTTTTGAGACAGAGTCTCACTTTGTTGCCCTGGCTAAAGTGAGTGCCGTGGCGTCAGCCTGGCTCACAGCAACCTCAGACTCCTGGGCTCAAGCGATCCTTCTGCCTCAGCCTCCCGAGTAGCTGGGACTACAGGCATGCGCCACCATGCCCGGCTAATTTTTTCTATGTATTTTTAGTTGTCCAATTAATTTCTTTCTATTTTTGGTAGAGACGGGGTCTCGCTCTTGCTCAGGCTGATCTCGAACTCCTGAGCTCAAACGATCCACCCGCCTCGGCCTCTCAGAGAGCTAGGATTACAGGCGTGAGCCACCGCGCCCGGCCACGGGAGGATCCTTTGAGCTCAGGAGTTTGAGACCAGCCTGAGCAAGAGCGAGACCCCGTCTCTACTAAAAAATAGAAAGAAATTACTTGGACAGCTAAAAATATACAGAAAAAAAATTAGCCGGGCATGGTGGCGCATGCCTGTAGTCCCAGCTACTCGGGAGGCTGAGGCAGGAGGATCGCTTGAGCCCAGGAGTTTGAGGTTGCTGTGAGCCAGGCTGATGCCACGGCACTCTAGCCCAGGCAACAAAGTGAGACTCTGTCTCAAAAAAAAAAAAAAAAGTGCATAAACTTTATTCTTGTTGGGTACCTTAAGAAAGCAATTGAGATATGTGCAAAAATATATGTGCGTACCATCATATTATTCTTTAAAAATTTTTAAAGTACTTCAGGTGATGATTTTTATTAAAAGCAAACTTCTGCAAAGCTTTTAAAAATATATAAATTCAACAACATGTTTATGTTAAGCAAATAAAACCCATTTTCTTTCTAATTTCTCTTCTGAATACTTACCCAAGTCAAAAATTTCAGGAAATTGATAGATTTTTCTATCTTATATTTCTTTACTGTGGAATTTAGGAACACACAAATTACATGTTAAATATATTTAAGTGGCTGAAACTGATACTTCTATTAGGGAATAAATACATGTGTACTGTATTTTACAAACATAAAACCTACAATTGCAAAGTAAAAGTCTACACAGTTATAAGACTACAGGTCAGATATGGTGGCTCACGCCTGTAATCCTAGCACTCTGGGAGGCCGAGACAGAGGATTGCTTGAGATCTGGAGTTCAAGACCAGCCTGAGCAAGAGTGAGACCCCGTCTCTACCAAAAAGAGAAAAATTAGCAGGGCATGGTGGTGCACACCTGTGTCCCAGCTACTTTGGAGGCTGAGGCAGGAAGATCACTTGAGCCCAGGAGTTTGAGGTTCTGTGAGCTATGATGATGCTGCTGCATTCTAGCCTTGGCCACAGAGCGATACTCTGTCTCAAAAAAACAAACAAAACAAAAGACTACACATCTTTAAACCTGGTATACATACCTGCTTTTTATATTATTTTTTTAATTTTTTGTATGTGTGGGATATTTCACAATGAATTTTAAAGAGAAAATACATTATAAACTGGAAAAATTGTTGAACAAAGATGGTTATCATGGCCTTGCTTATAATAGTAAAACATTCCAAAAATTTTATGTTTGGTAGATTGTTATAAAAATATCCCCAATGAATTATACCACCCTGTGTCCATCTTCCTTTGCAATGCAACATTGCTGTTTTTTCCTCTTTGACTCTGACCTGGCCTTATAACTTGCTTTGGCCAATGGTATGCATTAGAAATGATACTGTGTGACTTCCAAGGTTAGGCCTTAAGAAGCCTTGCAGTTTCCATTTTTACCCTCTTGGAATCCCCAGACCACTATCCTGTGAAGAAACCCAGTCCTGGAGGATGAAAGGTGTTCAAAAAAGGGTTAATTTAGCAGGCTTGGGTTGCACAAAAGCTGCCCATCCCAAAGAAAGGGTTGGCCTTTGACTGGCTCCTGGGAGACAGCCTCTGGGACTTTCAAATAGCCTGCCTAATATAAATATCCTGCCTGAGGGTGTTTTTTTTTTTATTTCAGCATATTATGGGGTACAGATGTTTAGGTTACGTGTGTTGCTCTTGGTTTCCCCCTCCCCCCAAGTCCGTGTTTCAAATATGTCCATCCTTCGGGTAGTGCACATTGCACTCCTTGTGTATATATGCCCAAGGCTCTAGGCTGTGCTGCATCAGTTTCACCTCAGGGGGGCTGGAGTCCAGGTAGCCGAGGTTGGTCATGTGGGCACTGCATGCCTGCAAGACTGACCCCCAACAAAACTCTGGACACTAAGGATCAGGTGGGCTTTCCTGATTGGCAATACTTTTCATGCATTATCACACATCATTGCTGGGAGAATTGAGTGTGTCTCCATGAGACTGCACTATGAGTAGATGCCTGGAAGCTTGTAACCGGTTTCTCTTGGACTTTGTCCCATGGGCCTTTGCTGATTTTGATCATTATCTTTTCATGATAATAAACACTAACCATGAAAATAACAGCTTTTCTGAGTCCTGTGAGTCTTTCTAGTGAATCATCAAGCCTGAGGGTAGTCTTGAGGACTTCTGACACAGAGGCATGCAAAGAAGAACTGAGGATCCCTAGCCCATAGCCAGCACTAACTGGGAGACATGAGAGTGAGACATCTGGGGCCCTTGAACACCGGTCAAGCTGTTAGATGTCTGCAGCTGCATAAGTGAGCCCAGGAAAGCCCAGAAGAAAGATTGCCAGGCAAATAGCAAAATCATGAGATAGAACATCATTGTTATTTTAAGGCGTTAAGGTTTGGGGTGGTTTGTTAGTACTCACAGGTAGCTGACATACTAAGTGATCAAACATAGGCAAATGGTGAAAAAAATAATCATATATCCATCCAACACTGAAATACTAATATGTCATTAAAAAGGTTGACATAGATTCTATATATATTAACATGGAACTATGTTCACTATATATTTCAAGTGACAAAATGTTATAAATAAATATCTATAAATAATCCCATTTTGAAATAAATATTTAATATATATGTATTTATATTTATATCTAAATGTATAATTAAGATGAGACATATTCAACTATTTTTGACTTGCCAAAACAACTATTTCCTGTGATTTAACTAGTACATATTGATACAATCAAGGCTGGAAGGCGCCATCGCAAGATGTTAACTATAGCTCTGTTTGCTCTGTTTGGGTGGTGAGTAATGAGCATTGTGTTCTTTTTGTTCATCTGTATTTTATAAATCTTTTACATTGAATATATATTCCTTCTTGTCATATTAAGGGAAAAAAGGAATTATTACCATTATAAAGTGCTAAATAAACTTGTGGAGCAATGATGAATGATGAGATTAGCCAGAATTCAGGCTCACAGCTTGTGGCTCAGAGGAAGGTCACACAAGCTGGGCAAAGCACATGGAGGCTGAAGTCAAGGATGGAGTCTTCTAGATTGAGTGGCTGGCTGTGGAGCTGTGCTCATGCTTTGGGTCTCCTTGCCCAGAGCTTTATTAATCATTGTCTTTTTTTCCATACCAGCTTCCCTCTAGGTACTTATATGAGCAATGCTGGCCTCAGGCCTCCTTAGGCAAGGGAGCGTGGGAGGGGCAGCCTAGGCTAGTGGCCTCGAACACTTAGTAGAATCCCCTGTTCAGGTGGCTGCCTCTCTATTTAAATTGAAGCATATCTGGGGGTATGGGATGGGATATCTTATCTCTAAAAGGATCCTTGGAAATCATCTGATATCATCCCTTTAGGATGCAGGAATCTCTCTAGCATGAATCCCTCCCAAAAGTCACCATCCTCTGCCTATCTTCTCACAGCCCTGTGTTGATGGGGAGCTCACTGCTCTCAAAGGTACTCACTCCACATAGCAGTGAGCCAAAGAAGGTCCATACTTACTTGGTGCAATGATTAATTTTATGTGTCAACTTGACTGGGCCACAGGTTGCCCAGATCTGGTTAAACATTATTCCTGGATATGTCTGTGAGGGTGTTTCTGGAAGAGATTAGCATTTGAATTGGTGAACTGAGTAAAGCAGATGGCCCTCCCCAATGTGAGTAGACATCAGCCAATGCATTGGGGGCCTGGATACAACTAAAAGGCAGAGGAAGGGGGAATTCTCTCTCTGCCCGACTCCCTGAGCTGCGACATTGATTTTCTCCTGCCCTTGGGCTGGCCTTACACTATTGGTGCTCCTGCTTCTCAGACATTCACACTCGGACTGGAGTTTATTCCAGTTTATTCTGCTTGTTGGGTCTCCAGCATGCATGTGGCATATGTTGGGACTTCTCTGACTCCAAAATCATGTGAGTCAATTCTCTATAATAAATCTCATTATGTGTGTGTGTATACACACATATATATACACATATACACATATACATATATGAGATTTATTAGAGGGATATAATAAATAGGATGTATACACATATACACATATATATTTGTGCGTATATATATACATATGCATAGTCATGTGCCACATAATGATGTCACTTTATTCAACTACGGACCACTTATAGGACAGTGGTCCCATAAGATAATGCTACCGCGTTTTGCTGTACCTTTTCTATGTTTAGATACACAAATACTTACCATTGTGTTCCAATTGCCTACAATGTTCAGAACAGTAACATGCTGTACAGGTCTGTAGTCTGGGAGCAACAGGCTGTACCATCCAGCATAGGTGTGTAGTAGGCTATATCATCTAAGTTTGTGTAAGTACTTCCTATGATATTTGTACAACAGAAGCACCTAATAAAGCATTTCTCAGAATGTCTCCCTGTTGTTAAGTGACACATGATATATATATATATATATAAATATATATATATATATATATACACACCTATTTGTTCTGTTTCTATGGACAACCCTGACTAATACACATTTGGAATCCCAAATCTGCCTCAACCTTTGCCCTCTCCACCAGAATCTTGTCTCTTCCAATTGGGCATGCAGCCCATGGCAGCAGTTGAGTTTTTCTCCAAATGAAATATCCCCTTTAAAAAATATAAATCTTTATTGACTGCATGGTATGTTCTGGGAATTGAGCTTGGTGTTTTGATATATGTATGGCATTTTGTTGAATTATCCAAACAACCATGTGAATGAGATATTACCATCCTTATTTTACAGGAGAAACTGAGGCCTGCCAAGAGAATATGAATGGCCAAAGTAACATACTAGGAAGTGGCAGAGCTGGGGTTTGAGCCCTGCTCTGTCTGATAAAAACCCTATATTATACAGCTGCCTTCATTTAATTGATTGACACCTGGCCCCATTCCACAATGGATTTGAGGCAGCTTACAATAAAAACATAATTTAATAAAAGAGAAAAAGTGAATCAGGGCTAAAGAAAATAGAAAAGTAGAAAATCAAGACGAGATAAAGAACTGCATGAACATGAAAAACATCAGGGCTATAGTTGAGAGTAAAGGTTATCATAGGCTGTGAATTTCCAGGCTGTCAAAGCAAAATGGGAAAGCCAATTAGCTTTATAATTCTCATTACCAGCAGCAAGTGATTTAGCAGAAGCACAGCTAGCAATGAATTCTAAAAGCTATCCTTCAATGCTGTGGATACTGTGAATTCTTAGTACTTGGTATCTCTCATGTGCCATAAGCACAACTTTGGATCAGATATCAATATTGAGGAAATATCTGTACCTGTGTCAGTATCTGAACCTGCATCTGTATCTGTATATGTGTCTCTATCTGTATTTTTGTATACCTGTATCTGTGTCTCTGTCTGTATCTCTATCTGGTCTGTATCTCCATCAGTATCTGTATCTGTATCTGTCTCTGTACCTGGACATGTATCTGTATCTTCATCTGTATCTGTGTCTATACCTGTATCTATATATGTTCTCCTTCTCCATATGCCTCTATTTTTGTGTCTCGACATGTATCTGTATCTGTGGCTCTATCTGTATCTGTATCTGTAACAGTCTCTGTATCTAAATGAATCTCTTTCTGTCTTCTATCTGTCTGCGTCTGTATCTGTCTCTGCCTGTATCTGTATCTGTAACAGTCTCTGTATCTAAATGAATCTCTTTCTGTCTTCTATCTGTCTGCGTCTGTATCTGTCTCTGCCTGTATCTGTATCTGTAACAGCATATGCATCTAACTGTGTCTATATCTGTGTCTCTGTCTGCATCTGTACCTGTCTCTAACTGCATCTGTATCTGTAACAGTATCTGTATCTAACTATATGTATGTCTCTGTCTGCGTCTCTATGTGTCTCTGCCCGTATCTGTATCTGTAACGGTATCTGTATCTAACTCTATCTATATCTGTGTCTGTGTCTGCATCTGTATCTGTCTCTACCTGTATCTGTAACAGTATCTGTATCTAACTGCATCTGTATCTATAACAATATCTGTATCTAACTGTAACTATATGTATGTCTCTGTCTGCGTCTCTATGTGTCTCTGCCTATATCTGTATCTGTAACAGTATCTGTATCTAACTGTATCTGTATCTGTATCTGTGTCTACCTGTATGTGGTCTGTGTCTATCTCAATCTGAATATCTGTCTGTACCTGTATCTGCATTTCTACCTGTGCTTTTATCTGTGTTTCAATAATGTGTCTCTCTGTCTGTATCTGTGTCTCCATCTGTGTCTAATATATTAATATTCCATCTCTGTATATATATTTGTATGTAAGCCTGTACCTGTATCCATATCTCTACCTGTATCTGTATCTGCATTAGTGTCTCTACCTTTGTTCCTATGTCTGTATCTCTATCTTTGGCTCTACCTGTATCTGTGTCTAGCTGTATCTATATCATTAGCCATGTCTCTATATGTGTGTATGTGCCTATCTGTGTCTGTGTCTAATCTGTGTCTCAATATGTATCTCTGTCTGTACCTGTATGTGTGTTTCCATCTGTATCTGCATCTTATCTGTCCCTATGTGTGTATTTGTTTCTATGTCTCTACTTGCATCTCTCTGTGTATCTGCATCTCTACCTATGTCTGTGTCTGTATCTGTGTCTATCTGTGTCTGTGTATTTGTCCCTACCTGTTTTTGTATCTGTATCTGTCTGCATCTGTGATTCTTCTTGTAACCCTGTGTATACCTGTATTTGTGTCTCTATCTGTATCTATCTCTACTTGTATCTTTATCTGTGCACATCCACCTATATCTGTGTATCTTCCTATATGTATGTTTCTACATGAATCTGTATCTCTGTTTATATCTGTCTGTATCCATGTGTGTACCTGTACCTCTTTCTATGCCTATATCTATGTTTCTGTGTCTTTATCTGTTTCTCTGTATGCATCTGTATCTGTGTCTCCACTTGTATTTTTGTCTGTATCTGTTACTGTGTCTATACGTCTATATCTGTTTGTATATTTGTGTCTCTGTTTGTATTAAATACCTCTCTTTGTACCTGTATCTTATCTCTATTTGCATCTGTATCTATGTCTGCACTGTATCTCTGTGTCTATGTTTCTACCTGTGTCTATATCTATATTGATATCTGTATCTTTTTATGTGGGCTGTGTCTCTACCTGTATCTGTATCTATGTCTCTGTCTGTACCAGTTTCTACCTGTAGCTATAATTTTATCTGTCTCTATGTCTCTCTGTATTTGTGTCTGTGTCTCTACCTGTGTTTGTATTTGTGACTCTACTTGTACCCATATATGTGTCGGTATCTGTGTCTGTCTCTACCTCTGGTCTGTGCTTGTCTGGCAAAAAGACTGGGAAGATATTTAGAAAAATACTAATAGTGGCTATTTATGGATTCTAGGATTATGTATGATTTTTCATTTTTTTCTCATACTTTCTCACCAAGTTTTCTACAACAAGCACAATTACTTTAAAAACTTACTTAAATTTTTACTATTTTAAACAACTTATTTGTTTAGTTAGTTTAAAGGAAAAAAAAAGAGATGAGCCTGCAGGTGTGATAAACTGTGCAGCAAATATAGTTGGGAAGGACTGAGATAGTGTTAAGCCCCTGAGGGTCAGTGCGAGGTGCTTTGGGCCTCTAACTTACCTTCACTCAACTGCATAGGCTCTGAGTCCATGTTGTTTCCTCCATGTAACATTCTGCTTAAAGAAAGGCTTCTCTTTTTTTTTTTTTGAGACAGAGTCTCACTCTGTTTCGCTGGCTAGAGTGCCGAGGCATCAGCCTAGCTCACAGCAACCTCAGACTCCTGGGCTCAAGCCATCCTTCTGCCTCAGCCTCCCGAGTAGCTGGGACTACAGGCATGCGCCACCATGCCTGGCTAATTTTTTCTATATATTTTTAGTTGTCCGATTAATTTCTTTCTATTTTTAGTAGAGACGGGATCTTGCTCTTGCTCAGGCTGGTCTTGAACTCCTGACCTTGAGCGATCCTCCCGCCTCGGCCTCCCAGAGTGCTAGGATTACAGGCATGAGCCACTGCGCCCGGCCAGAAAGGCTTTTCTTTATGGCTAAAGAAGAGTTTGAAAAGCACTGCAGTAGGGAATGACAGTGGAGAAATGGCCTTAGACTAGATTTTGAGCCCATCTAGTTGGGCTCATGGGCCAGAAGTCGGTGAATATAATTAGGCTGGCAGCGTTTGGAACCCACCCCTCCTAACAGACTGGTTGCAAAGGTCTTTACTCAAGGCTCTATTTGACTTAAGACTTTTCACTGGATGAGCTGGGTTCAGCTTGAGAGAGACTTCAGGTCAACACATTATGAAGCATTTGGCCTAGAAGTATAACCCTGCTAAAATCTATCCTACTGAGAATCCATTGGTATCAACGTGTTTACAACTTGTCTCAGTAAAACTACCTCCTGGCAGATTCCGTCTCTTCCTCCCTAGGTGAGCTCCATTGTGGCTATAAGTAGGTCCCAAGAGCATCATGGGGAAATTTGGACACAGAGACAAACAGGCACAGAGAGAAGATGATGTGAAGACACAGCCAAAATGCCAACTATAAGTCAAGGAACCCCTGAGGCTACCAGAGATAGGGGAGAGGCCTGGAACAGATTCTCCCTCACGGCGTTCAGAAGGAACCAACACTGCCAACACCTTGATCTCAAACTTGTAGCCTCAAGACTGTTAGACAATACACTTCTGTTGTTTAAGCTGTCCAGTCTGTGGTATGTTTTTATGGCAGTCCTGGTGAACTAATATAGGACCCCAGCAGATATGTGTGAATGCAGAGTATGGGCATTGTCCTGTAGAAATATAATGTGAGCCACATGTGTAATTTAAAATTTTCTAGTAGCTAGAATTAAAAAGTAAAAATAACCAAAAAAGGGTGGAATTAATTTTAATAATGTATTTTATTTAACTTTTTATTTGCAGCAAGTAATCATTTCAAGATATAATCAATGTTAAAATTCTTTTTCTCCTACTTAGTCTTTGAAATCCAGTGTGTGTTTTATATTCTTTTTTGCACATCTCAGTTTATTTTATTCTTATTTTTATTTTTTGAGACAGAGTCACGCTCTATCGTCCAGGCTAGAGTGCCGTGGCATTAGCCTAGCTCACATCAACCTCAAACTCCTGGGCTCAAGCGATCCTGGCTCAGCCTCCCGAGTAGCTGGGACTACAGGTACGTGCCACCACGCCCGGCTAATTTTTTTCTATTTCTAGTAGAGATGGGGCTCTCACTCTTGCTCAGGCTGATCTCGAACTCCTGAGCTCAAGCAATCCTTCCTTCTCAGCTTCCCAGAGTGCTAGGATTACAGGTATGAGCCACCGAGCCCAGCCCACATCTCAGTTTAGACTAGCCCTGTTTTATGTGCTCTATGGCCACAAGGGGCTCATGGCTACTGGAATGGCCATGTCTGTCTAAACCCAATCCCCCGCAGTGGACCTGTGCATAAAGTGCACCCAGTCTCACCTCATGGGCAGCCAGTCAACACCAAATCTAAATGAGACTGGGCATGACTTCTAAGTCTATGGATCAGTATTAGCAAGCCACATCCTCCTGATTAATAATTCTTGGGCAAACAGCTCTTTAATCTTCACTAAGTTCAGGCAAATCCCTGGTATCCCTGCTCCCAGTCCTGGCATGTAGCTCTCCTGAGCCATTGGATACCTAGGATACATATGTCCAGTGTGGCATGGTGCCACCAATGCTGGCTGGACTTGGCTGCTGACAGTCTCCGTGACGGAGAATTTTGAAACACATTCCATGTTTGCTGAGGGCTCCAGCCTCCCTCACTCCTCAGTCTGAGCACTTGATTCCAACCTCAGTGCTCCCCCTCACCATCCACCTGCCATGGTGCCTTGTCTGGGCCCTTCAGTACAACATACCTGCCGGGCATTGCCTTCCCTCCCACCTATAATTTCAGTCTCCTTTCTGGTTTTACTTATTGGGTTTCAGGGAGCTCAATCCATAGCATTTTTCTTCCTCACTGGAAGAGACCTAAGACAAAGAGGAAAGGCACAGGTAGACTCAAATCTCACCTACTGATGAAGCTGATCTTGGAGATTGTGGCTTCTTCATAGCGACCCCCCAATTTATAAATTTGCTCAGCTAGTGCCAGCCCACTGCAAGCCCCCTTAACCTTCCCTTACCTCCTCCCTTACCTGGGGGCTTCCTGTCTGGCTAAGGGCAGTGGACAGAAAGTGGGAAATGGAAGAAGAAGGAGCTGGCCTTCCTATGCCTGATTTCTCCTTTCAAATGTACCCATCACCACATTTACTTATCATTGTTTGTGGTGGGACATTTAAAATTTACTCTCTTAGTTATTTTGAAGTGTACAATGCATTATTATTGACTATAGTCACCCTGCTGTGCAAACAATTTAATCATTCCACATTGCATACATATATCAAAACATTAGCTTGTATTCCATAAATGTATAAAATTAGGATTTATCAATTAAAAATAATATTATGAGCCAGGCTCACTGGCGCATGCCTGTGGTCCCAGCTACTTGGTAGGCTGAGGCAGGAGGATCACTTGAGCCCAAGAGTTTGAGGCCTGGGCAGCATAGAGAGACCCTGTCTCTTTAAAAATAAATAAATAAATAATAATATTAGTGAAAAAGTACAAAAAATACAAACTTGTCCATCATATAAAGCCACTTCTCTCTGGGGAGAAGAAACTGGGTGTTCTCCTTGACCCAACATGACTCAATTACTGATAGCTCTTGAAATGATATCTGAAAACTGCTGTTCCTACACAGGTGCTCTATCCTGGCCTATGTGCAAGAGTCACAAGATAGTGTTGGAGACTCGTGTGTGGTCCCAGGGGTGCCAGGGCACACCAAAATGGAAACACTTGCTTGTCAGCAGTTGCTCTGCCTTGCCGATGTGATGGTTGAGGGGCATGTGTCTGTCGACGTGGCAGGCCAATGCGGAGATGGAGGGGCAGAGACACTGCCCCCTCAGTTCTAGTAGGAGGAACTGGCTGTGCCATCCTCACATGGCTCCACTCTTGGCATTCATTCCACCTTCAACAGCTGTTATTTGAGTGTATAGGTGCCAGGCACTGTGCTGGCACTGAGGATCGACAGTGAACTAGAAGACGTTCATTCATTCAATCAACACTAATGAGTGGAAGCCCACTATGTGCCAGGTACTGTTCAGGGCTGAGGCATAGTGGTCAATAAGAGCAATGGAATCTGTGCCCTGCAGTGAGTAGAGGGGGAAGAAAATAAACCAGTAAGTAAATAAACAGATATACCAGATGATGTTAGAATGAGTAATGGGTGCTAAGGAAATGAGGCAGAATAATATGATAGAGTGAGGAGGAGGTTGCTATTTTAGAGTACATGGTCAAGAGAACCTTTTCTAGGAAGGTGACAATTGTGCTGAGTCCTGAATGACCAGAGGGAGGCAGAGAATGGATGACTGGGGCCCCTGAGATGGGGATAGCTTGGTATGTCTAGGGAAGAGAAAGATAGTGACGGGCAATGAGGCTGCAAGGAAGAGAGGGGCCTGGTCCTGCTTGGCCTTGGAGTCTATGGCTAGGGGCCATGGGAGACCTGAAGCAGTGTGAGCTCTCCCAGCTTGGACAGAAGGCTCCTTTTTGTGTCACGGTTTTGGAAGGCCCTATTGAAGGACCCCTGCCAACCCCAGTGGCCTTATTGAAGAGCCTTCTCTGACTCTGATGTAAATCTGTGTGTTAACTTCTTGCCATCCCAGGCCCCCAATCACAAGGAGCACGAAGATCTAGGGACCCATTTAGCCCTTCCACACTCCCAGCTGTCAAGGGAACTTGGGAATGCTCTGAACACTGCATGAAGGGCTACAAAGTTTGCCTGTGAACACTACTGTTGGTTTCACCATTACTTCTCATTGTATTTGTTTTCTAGGGCTACTGTAACAAAGTACCACAAACTGAGTGGTTTAAACAACAGAAATTTGTTTTCTTCCAGTTCTGGAGGAGAGAAGTCCAAGACCAAGGTGTTGGCAGGGTTGGTTCCTTCTGAGGGCTGTGAGAGAGAATCTGTTCTAGGCCTCTCCCCTAGCTTCTGGTGGTGGCTGACAACCTTTGACATTCCTTGGCTTGTGGAAGCATCACCCTGATCTTTGCCTTCATCTTCACACAGTGTTCTCTCTGTGTATGTCTCTCCACCCAAATTCCCATTTTTTAATAAGGATATGTTAGTCATATTGGATTAGGACCCATATTGATGACCTTATCTTAACTAATTACAACAACCTCATTTCCAAAGATGGTCACATTGTGAGGTACTGGGGATCAGGATTTTATTAATATACGAATTTGGGGGGAGCACCATTCAACACACAATAATCATTGTATTCATTTCACTGCCCAGCTTGCTCCTGACTTCAGCTTTCAGGTTGGCTCTGCTCTGGGCTCTCATTTTGGGCTGGTATAGCTTGTTGAGAAGGCCAAAGCCATTACTTGGGGGAAGGTAGCTCCAGGGTAACTGAGAGGATAGATCTGTGGGGCAAGGGTCTGGTGGAAGGGTAGGTCTCCATGCAGAGGTGCTCAATTATGGAGAAGGAGTGACTCCTAGAGCTGGAACTGGAACTGAGGGGGAGGGTATATCAGTCAGGTTGGGGTTAGGTGATGCTGCAGTAACAAACAACCCCAAATCTCATGCTGACTCAACAAAGGCATATTTCTTGCTTTATGCTATATGTCCATTGCAAGTCAGCTGAGGTGTTAAGCTCTGTATCATTCTCACTCAGGGCCCAGGCTGAGGGAGGCTCCATCCTCACCATGCCTAATACATTTCTAGAGAAAGGAGAAAAGCACACATGAGTGGCACATGAGGGGCCTGGATTACTGCTCTGAGCAACTGGTAGCTATTTGAAGGTCACATCCTGCAGGTGCCAGGGACAGCTATGCCAGATTAGCGCAGAGAGTCTGAGAGTGAATGGGCCTGTGCTAGGTGGTGACATTTGGGCTAGCCTGCCTCAGTCACCAGCTGCCTTCATGAGAGTGTTGCATGCTCATCCCCAGTAAGGGAGGTGGAGAAAGGAGGTGAGGAGAAGGAGGAGGAGGAAATGACAATGACAACAGCAAGAAGTGTGAACAAGCTACCTAAGCCTTTGGAAATGAGGAGACATAATCATGTAGTACCACTCCCGGGGCTCAAGAGAAGTGGGGATCATTAACCCCTCAGAGCCAGATAGAATAGGCAGGGATGCCATATAATAATCATGATACTACAGTAGATGCAACTCTATGTGGAGGAGATCTCTAGGTATCTCCTTATGGGAGCACTAGAGCTTGCTGGTCAGGGTATTCCTGTCCCACCCAGGGCACTTGGAAAATCAAAACAGTCGGTACAAGTTTCTCAGGAACCAAGGGAGTTGGCTGGTCTTGAAGGGTATATTGATTTTGGTTGGAGGCAAATCTTGATAAATTCTCCCAGTTCCATGGCACAGCTCTGAGAATTTATATGCCTAGGTATCAGAATTTGGGGCCCTCTTCTTCATAGCTACAGCTGAGTTAACATTACTATAATTTAACCAACTGTAGTGGATACATGCTTTTTTTTGTTGTTGGCCCAACATCTGCTCCTTTGGAGAATCTCCCCTCTTCAATCTACCAACTACTAGATGTGTGAACTTGGGCAAGTTACTTAACTTTGGTTTCTCCATCTTTAAAGTAAAGCTAGTACAGCAGTCCCCCCTTATCCATGAGGGATATGTTCCAAGTCTCCCAGTGGATGCCTGAAACTGCAGATAGTACCAAACCCTATATATACTATGTTTTTTCCTATATATACATACTTATGATAAAGTTTAATTTCCAAATTAGGCACAGTAAGAGATTAACAATAACTATTAATGAAATAGAGCAATTGTAACTAAATATATATAAAAGCTTTCTTTCCCTCTCTGTCTCTTTCTTTCAAAAATGTCTTAATATTTTCAGACCATGGTTGACTGTGGGTAACTGAAACCGCGGAAAGTGAAACCACAGATAAGGAAGGACTACTATTAATATAATAGTACCTACTTTATAGTGTTACCATGAGAAATAAGGGAGTTAATACATTAAGTGCTTATAACTTACTAAGCACTCAGGTATTATTATTAGTAGTATTGTAATCATTATATAGTATCCCTGCCCATTCCATGTGGTTCAGAGGGGTCAATGATCCCCACCTTCTTCAGCCTTAGGGTTGTTACTGTGTGACTCATGCCTGGCCAACAAGAGAACTCCATCTCAGGCAAAGGCAAAGTCAAAGTAAAAGAGAGCAGAGATCACAAACTTATTATCAGAGAAGGTTGAACCAAGAGACAAAGGAAGAATCCGCGATGATCTAATAGACAAGAAAAACTGTGAACTAAATAATAGAGTTTCAAAAACTCATGTGGAAAAAAGTACAGAAAGTGAAAAGAGATATAGAAACACATTTGTAGTAGAGAAATTAATCTCAGCACATAGCAGAATAAGTGGCCAAAGATAAGCGAACATATAGAAGATCTAAACAATAAGATAAAGGTTATTTCTTTTCATCATCTTTTGCTAGGTTATGTGTGGTGAGAAGCAACCTCCAAAGCTCAGGGACATACAACACCAAAGGTTTATCTCTTGATCTCTTATCTCTTGATTACATGTTGGTTGGGGTAGGCTTGGCTCTACCCTGTTTTCTTCATTTGGGGATCCAGACTGAAGGAGGAGCCCCTCTCCAGGACATGTCAGTGTTGGGACAGAGGAAAAGAGTAGTAGCAGAGCCAATGATGGATCTCAAGGCTTCTGCTTACTTGTGTCTCAAATCACTTCCCTTCATGTTCCACTGGCCAAAGCAAGTCACATGGCCAAGCCTGGTGTTAATGAGATGAAGACGTATACTCCACCAACAGGGTGACATTGCAAGTTACATGGCAGCGGGCAGGAATTGGATGGTCTTTTTACATGGACAACAGCAAGCAATTGGGAACGATAATACACTATCACAATATCTTGTTGATATATATCATACTATATAGTGTATGATCATAAAATATAGCTTGTAAGTACCCTTTCACATTCACAAAAATTGAATATATATTGGGCTACAAAGGAAACGTCAACATATTCTAAAATGTGAAAATAGAATTTTACTTTCAGCAACAGACTAGTTTGTTTCAGTCCAATTCTCAAGCGGAGAACAACTAGAAAAGCTACAAAAATATTAAGATAATCTGCCTAAGAGCATCAGAGCACTACTAAGGCAGGGAGACTTTACAGGGCCAAGATTTGAAAGAGAAGGGAAGCCCGGAGAGTTGATCCTGGAATTTGGCAATTGCGAATTCTGAAAGCCACAGCTAAAAGGATAAGAAGTTATGCAGATTCACCAGATTGGGGCAACAAAATTAGAGTTCAGTGTTCACCAAAGAGGAACCCTGGTAATACGCCCTCACTCCCCTCCCTCCGGTTTTGAGTTGGGACCCTGAAGGGCTATACCCTAAGAATAAGAGTTAAGCAGAATTAGATCAACCCTGAAAAGGACTGAATATCAGTTTAAAATCATCTCAGTCTCATCTCAATTGAATTAAGCTAATCTCTCCTAGCCTAAATTCTCTCCCAGAAACAAAATTATGGTGGAATATGCCACTAACCACAGCTTCATCATACATGATATATTTGAATTTCTTTATAAACCATCTTGGGCACTTAGTAAAAATAACTAGGGATACAAGAAGACAAGATTTGATCCAAAACCAAAAAGAAAAGAATGGCCAACAGAAACAGACCCTGTATTCCTAGTTTACTGAGAGGTTTTTTAAAAAAATGCTAAATGGATATTGGATTTTGTCAAATGCTTTTTCTGCATCAATTTATATGATCATATGATTTTTCTTTATTAAGTTGTTCATGTGGTGGATTACATTAGTTGATTTTAAATGTTTAACTAGCCTTGCATGCCTAGAATAAATCCCACTTTGTTTTGGCATATAATTATTTTTATACATTATTAGATTCTATTTACTAATATTTCTTTGAGGATTTTTGCATCTATGTTCATAGGAGGTATTGACCTGTAGTTAGTTTTCCTTTCCTGTAATGCCTTTATCTGGTTTCAATATTGGGGTAATGCTGGCCTCATAGAATGAGTTAGGAAGTATTTCCTTTCCTTTTAGTTTCTGGAAGACATTATTAAGTACTGGTATTATTTCTTTCTTAAGTGTTCAGCAGAATTTACCAGTTAAAGCTTTTGGGCCTTACGCATTGTGTTTTGAGAGATTTATTATTATAGATTCAATTTCTTTAATAGATATAGGCTTCTTCTTATTACCTATGAATGTGGTAGTCTGTATCTTTCAAGAAATTGGTCCATTTCATCTAAGTTACCAAATTTATGGATATTAATTTATTCATAATATTTCTTTATTATGCTATATAATCCATGGTAACAGTAATGATGGCTCCTCTTTCATTTCTGATATTAGTAATTGTGTCTTCTATCTTTTTTTCTTGGTTAGTCTCTCTAGAGGTTTATCAATTTTAGTGATCAACATTTTCAAAGAACCAGCTTCTGGTTTTATTGATATTATCTATTGTCCTGTTTTTAATTTCATTGACTTCTGCTCCAATTTTTATTTATTTACTTCTGCTTGCTTTAGACTTAAATTATTATTCTTTTTGTAGTTTCCTAACATGGAAGCTTAGATTATTGATTTTGGATATTTCTTCTTTTCTAATATATATATTTAGTGACATAAATTTCCCTGTAGGCACTGTTTTCACTGCATCCCACAGATTTCGATAAGTTGCATTTTAATTTAATTCAAAATACTTAAAACTTTCTCTTGAGACTTTGACTAATGTATTATTTATAAGTGTGTTGTTCGATCTGAAAAATATTTGGTGATTTTCTAGCTATCTTTCAGTTTTTGATTTTCAGTTTAATTCCATTGTGGTATATGAATATGTTTTGTGTGACTTCTACTCTTTTAAAATTCTGAGGTATGTTTTATGGCCCAGAATGTGGTCTATCTTCGTAAATGTACCATGTGAACTTGAGAAGAATGTGTATTCTGGGGTTGTTGTGTGGAGTTTTATAAATGTCAATTAGATCACGTTGATTGAGAGTGTTGTTCAGGTCATCTATATGCCTACTGATTTTCTGCATACTGGATTTAGCAATTACTCACAGACAGATGTTGATGTCTCCAACTATAATTGTGGCTTTGTCTACTTATCTTTTCAGTTCTATCAGTTTTGACCCTATGAAATAAAACTGCTCCTATTTGTAGGGGCATGATGACATGATTATTTATGTAGAAAATCCCAGAGAATCTATTAAAAAAAAGTGACTCTTAGAACTAAGAAGTGAGTTAAGTAATGTCTTGGGATGCAAGATCAGTCTGGGCATGGTGGCTCACACCCATATTCCCAGCACTTTGGGAGACCAGAGTGGGATGATCACTTGAGCCCAGGAGTTCAAGACCAGCCTGGAAAACATTGTGAGACTCCATCTACACCAAAAAATAAAAAAAAATTATCTAGGTGTGGTGATGTGTGCCTATAGTCCAGCTACTTGGGAAGCTGAGGTGGGAGGCTCCCTTGAGCCCAGGAGTTTGAGATTACAGTGAGCTATGATTGCACCACTGCACTCTAGCCTGGGCAGCAGAGTGATACTCCGTCTCATAAAGAAAAGGGTATAAAATCAAAATACAAACTTCAATTGTATTTCTTTTTCCTTTTTTTTCTTTTCTTTTCTTTCTTTTTTTTTTTTTTTGAGACAGAATCTCTCTCTTTCACCTTGACTAGAGTGCAGTGGCATCATCGTAGCTCATTGCAGCATAAAACTCCTGGGCTCAAGCAATCCTCCTGTCTCGGCCTCCAGATTAGCTGGGCCTACAGGCATGTGCCTCCATGCCCAGCTAATTTTTTCTATTTTTAGTAGAGACAGGGTCTCGCTCTTGCTCGGGCTGGTTTTGAACTCTTGAACTCTCAAGTGATAATGCCTTCCTCGGCCTTCCAGAGTGCTAGGATTACAGGCATGAGCCACCGTGCCTGGCTTGATTATCAATCTTTTCTTTTCTTTTCTTTTTTTTTTTTTCGAGACAGAGTCTTGCTCTGTTGCCTGGGCTAGAGTGCCATGGTGTCAGCCTAGCTCACAGCAACCTCAAACTCTTGGGCTCAAACAATCCTTGTGCCTCAGCCTCCCAAGTAGCTGGGACTACAGGCATGCACCACCATGTCCGGCTAATTTCTTTCTACTTTTTTTAGATGGGGTCTTGCTCTTGCTCAGGCTGGTCTTGAACTCCTGACCTTGAGCGATCCTCCCGCCTCGGCCTCCCAGAGTGCTAGGATTACAGGCGTGAGCCACCGTGCCCAGCCCTGATTATCAATCTTTTGACTCACTTTTTCTTTTCCTTTCTTGAAGCTTCTAGGATCTCCTCCTTATTCATAGTATTCTGAACTTTCATGATGCTACATCTTCCTGTGGGTCTTTTCTCATTTATTTTGATAGGTACTTAGTAGGGCCCTTTCAATCTCGTGTCCTTCATGAAGACTCATGCCCTTAAGTTTTGAGAAATTGTATTTTATTTTTTTTTTTAATTTCTCTTCTCTATTTAGTCTGTTCTCTTTTTCTAGAATTCCTATTAGTTGAATGTTGAACCTCTTAGATTGATCCTCTAATTTTTTTCTTTTCCATTTTCATTCTCTCTCTCTCTCTCTCTCTCTCTCTCTCTCTCTCTGTTTCTGGGAGATTTTCTCAACTTTATTTTCAAACTTTCTCTTGAAGTGAAAATTTCAATGATCATATTTTTAAATTTACCAATGTCTCTTTCTTTCTTTTCCCATAAACACCTCTCTTTAATTGAGATAATATCTTGCCATATCTCTCTGAGAATATTAATGTATGTGTGAGGTGTGCTGCTTCCACTGGAATCTGTGGCAAGTATGTGGGGTGGGGGGCAGCAGGAAGTGAGGGGAAACTTGTCAGCTCGTAGTCCTGGCTTTCTGAGTCCTAGGAGCCAGGGAGGGGGAGTCTTATCACTGAGTGGGTAGATTTGCTTAATCTCTCTGCTTTCCCTCCCATCCTTCACAGGTCCTGGTATGCTCCATTTGTCCAGTGAATAATCTCCTGTCTCCTGACTGGAGGTGTAATACCTAACTGGCTGTAATAGAGGTGGGGAACTGCTCCTTAAAAGCCTTAATTGACTCCCCTTTTTTCAGCCCTGTGTTTTACTCTTCCTTCCTTGGTGCCTGGCACTTCCAGTCCCGAAGGCTGTCTGGATTTTGTGGAAATCAGCTTGCTACTTCCCTCTGATGGCTTCCTCTGGATGGCCAAGTTACCTGCCAGTCCTCTGTCTATTTTTCAGCTTCCAAAAATTGACTTTTCTCTTGGAGATCTTTTCTTTTGCTCTTTTTGCCATTGTAATCTTATAATATTTAAAAAAAATCCCATTATAGTTGATTCGAGTGAGGTTTCCAGAGGGAGCAGAAATAAACTTATCTGTTCAATCTGGTGTGCTTAACCAGAATGTTAACCAATTCTTTTTATTTCCCTTAGGTCTTCTGTTACAAATAATTAGATTAGTCATAACCCTTGATTTATAATGTGCTATCACCACTGGTTTTTGTATGGCCTTCATTTGTTCATTTTAATTATATAATTACTATAAAGAATATCTATCGTTCTTATATCCAACTTGAGAACTAAGACGTTGCCCATTGCTGACATCTGCCTTTGTGCTCATCCTCCGTCCCATCCGCTCTCCCCCATAACCCCAAGGTAACCACTTTCCTGAATTTTTG
>NW_012151763.1:1459151-1465242 GCF_000956105.1 Propithecus coquereli
GGGCATGGTGGCGCATGCCTGTAGTCCCAGCTACTTAGGAGGCTGAGACAGAAGGATCGCTTGAGCCCAGGAGTTTGAGGTTGCTGTGAGCTAGGCTGACACCATGACACTCACTCTAGCCCGGGCAACAGAGTGAGACTTTGTCTCAGAAAACAACAACAACAACAACAAAAATATATATGGATATAATTTATCACATATGTACATATACAGCTGTGCAATAGATTGTCATTTTTACTTCTTTTTGAACTTTATAAAAAAGAGCATCATACTATACATATAGTCTTCATGGGCATGCTTTTTTCACTCAACATTGTTACTAAGATTTTTTCATGTTATTGTTTGAGATTATAGTTCATTTCATTTTCACTGCCAAATAATATACCACATTTCGTTTATCCATTTTCCTGTTGGTTGTCATTTAGGTTGATCTTGTTTTAATTGCCAACAGTGCTGGTGTGAACATTCTCATGCATGTCTCCTAATGTACCTCAAAGTAGAATTGCTGCATTATAGGGTACACAAACATTCAGCTTCACAATATTATGCCAAATTGTTTTGGCTAAGTGGTAGTACCAATTTTCACTCCCATCAGCAAAGTATAAGAGATTCTGTTGTCCCTCATCCTCTCCAACACTTGTCAGACTTCTTAATTTTTGCCAATTGAATGGGTGTAAAATGGCATCGCACTATAGTTTTGATTTTTCATTTCCCTGATTGCTAATGAGGTTGAGCATCTGCTCATGTGGGTGTTGGCC
This sequence comes from Propithecus coquereli, assembly GCF_000956105.1. Lineage (NCBI taxonomy): Eukaryota > Metazoa > Chordata > Mammalia > Primates > Indriidae > Propithecus > Propithecus coquereli. Next base: position 1,459,910 of record NW_012151763.1, read on the forward strand.
ATATGCGTTCGTTTCCTCTTCTGTGAAGTGTCTGTTCGTGGATTCTGCATATTTTTCTGTTGAATTGTTTGTTTTGTCTTATTATTGATTTGTAGTTCTTTATATACTAATCTGTTGTCAATCATATGCATTGCCAGATATCTTCTTCTAGTTTGTGGCTTGTCTTTTCATTTTCTTTAAGGTGACTTTGGATGACCAAAGTTTTGCATTTTAATGTTGTAAACTTTTCTTTTATAGTCGGTGGTTTTGTGACTAATTTAAGAAATCTGTGCTGGTCATTGGCCTGTTTGCTCTCTGAGTCATTCTCTGCCCTCTCTCTGCTCCGCTTTGAATCACTAGGGGCCGCCAGTTGGGTTTGGCTAATGGGATGAACTGGCATAATATTGAAAAACAAGAAGGAGGAAAAGCCAGGGCATTTTCTTCTTTTCTTTTTCTGTTTTGGGTGGCATCTCTGGCAGTAGCAGTGTCTGCTCTATACTTCCAGCTCTTGCTAGGCCGCCCTGTCTCTGCTCCCACTAAGTAGTATCTTGATGGATACCAAATATTAATACTTCCCCACTCTAAGGTGAAAAAGATACTCATCTATGATATTTAAATTCTTTTTTTTTTTTTTTTTTGAGACAGAGTCTCACTCTGTTGCCCTGGCTAGAGTGAGTGCCGTGGCGTCAGCCTAGTTCACAGCAACCTCAAACTCCTGGGCTCAAGTGATCCTTCTGCCCCAGCCTCCTGAGTAGCTGGGACTACAGGCATGCGCCACCATGCCCGGCTAATTTTTTCTATATATTTTTAGTTGGCCGATTAATTTCTTTCTAATTTTAGTAGAGGTGGAGTCTCACTCTTGCTCAGGTTGGTCTCGAACTCCTGAGCTCAAACAATCCGCCCTCCTCGGCCTCCCAGATAGCTAGGATTACAGGCGTGAGCCACCACGCCCGGCCGATATTTAAATTCTTAATCCATATGAAGTTAATTGTTGTGTATTGTATAAGGTAGTGCTCAAATCTCATCTTTTCATGTGGATAACCATTTTTTCCAGGTCCACTAATTTAATAATTCCGTTTTCCCTACTCATCTGTCATGCCTCCTCTCTTTTATGGCAAATGCCTATAAACCATATGTCTCTATTCTGTTTCATTGGATTATTTACAACTATTTGTTCCATTCTGGTTTTTCTTAGTTTTATTTTATTTTCAATTGACAAATAATAATGATATATATTTATGGGCTACGCTGATATTTTGATACATGTATACATTGTGGAATGAGCAAATCAGAGTAATTAGCATATCCATCACCTCAAATAGGTACCATATCTTTGTGGTAAGAACATTTAAAATCCTCTCTTCTGGCTGTTTTGAGATATATAATACATTATTATTGACTGTAGTCAACTTGCTGTGCAATAGAACACCAGAACTTATTTTTCCTGACTGTAACTTTCCCACTGATCAACAGCTCCCCTTTTCTCATCCACACCTTCTTCCCCTGGCCCCCAGCTGGGCTCTAATAACCACCATTCTACTCTCTACTTCTATGAGTTGAACCTTTTAAGATTCCACGTATATGTGAGATCGTATGGTATTTGTTTCTGTGGACTTGGCTTATTTGACTTAATATAATGTCTCCTAGGTTCATCAATGTTGCTGCAAATGACAGGAATTCCTGTTTTTTTAAGGCTCAATAGTATTCCATTGTGTATAAAAACCACATTTTCTTTGGTTATTCACCCATAGATGGGCATTTAGGTCGAATCCATATCTTGGCTATTGTGAATAGTGCTGTGATAAACATGGGAGTGCAGACATCTCTTCAACATACTGATTTCATTTCTTTTGTGGATATACCCAGTAGTGGGAATGCTGGGTCATATGGTAATTCTATTTTTAGTTTTTTAGGGAACTATTTTGGAAAATAGTAAAATCCAAAATGGCTGTACTAATTTACAATACCACCAACAGTGTATAAAGTTTCCTTTTTCTCCACAACCTTGTCAACATTTGTTATCTTTCATCTATTTTTTTTTTTTTTTTGAGACAGAGTCTTGCTCTGTTACCCGGGCTAGAGTGCCATGGCGTCAGCCTAGCTCACAGCAACCTCAAACTCCTGTGCTCAAGTGATTTTCCTACCTCGGTCTCCCGAGTAGCTAGGACTACAGGCATGCTCCACCATGCCTGGCTAATTTTTTTCTATTTTTAGTTGTTTTGGCTAATTTCTTTCTATTTTTAGTAGAGATGGGGTCTCGCTCTTGCTCAGGCTGGTCTCGAACTCCAGACCTCAAGCAGTCTTCCCACCTCGGCCTCCCAGAGTGCTAGGATTACAGGCCTGAGCCACCATGCCCGGCCATCTTTCATCTTTTTCATCATAGACAATCTAATGGGTGTGAGGTGATACTTCATTGTAGTTTTAATTTGCAATTCTCTGATGATTAGAGATGTAGAGAATTTTTTCAAAAACCTATTGGCCATTTGTATGTCTCCTTTTGAGAAATATCGATTCAAGTCCTTTATCTATATTTTAATAGGGCTATTTGTTTTCTTGTTATTGAGTACTTTGAATTCCTTGTATATTTTGGATATTAGCCCCCTTATTTGAAATCTGATTTGCAAATATCTTTTCCTAATCTGTGGGTTGTCTGTTCACTCTATTAATTGTTTCCTTTGCTGTGTAGAAGCTTTTTAGTTTGATACAATCCCATCTGTCTATTTTTGCTTTTGTTCCTTGTGCTTTTGGGGTCATATATAATAAATCTCTGTCCAGATCAATGTCATGGAGCTTTATCCCTATGTTTTCTTCTAGTAGTTTTATAGTTTCAGGTATTATGTTTAAGTCTTTAATCCATTTTGAGTTGATCCTTGTATAAGGGGAGAGATAAGGGTCCATTTTCATTCCTCTGCATGTGGATATCCAGGTTCCCCAACACCATTGAAGAGACCATCCTCCCCAGTGTGTGTTCTTGGCACCTTCATTGTAAATCAATTGATTGTAGATGCATGGGAGTAGTGTGATGCCTCCAGCTTTCTTCTTTTTGGTTAAGATTGTTTTGACCCTTTGGGGCCTTTTGTAGTTCCATATGAATTTTAGGATTTTTTTCCTATTTCTGTGAAGAATGACTTTGGAATTTTGATAGGGATTGCACAGAATCTGTAGATTGCTTTGGGTAGTATGGAAATTTTAACAATACGAATTCTTCCAATTCATGAATATGAGATATCTTTTCATTTATTTGTGTCATCTTTAATTTCTTCCATCAGTGTTTTACAGGTTTTAGTACACAGATCTTTCACTTCCTTTGTTAAATTCACTCCTCAGTATTTGGTTATAGTGAGGCTTGATATCTTGTAGAACAAATCCTCCTCCCTTATTCTTTTTTATTTTGGAATGTGTTGAGTTTTGGGCGCAATTTGCTTTTCCATATACATTTTAGAGCCAGCTTGTCAGGTTCCATGAAAAATGTAGAATTTTGGTTATCACTGTCATTCAATCTATAGACCAATTTTAGAAGCATTGATGTATTTATTATATTGCATATTTTTAGTCAGGAACATGAGCTATGTCTTTATTTAGGTTTTCATAATATCTTTCAATAAAGTTTTATAATTTTCTACATATAAATCTTACACATCTTTTGTTAGATTTATTCCTCACTATTTTATGGATCTATTTCTATTATAAATGGTGGTGTTTTTTAATTTAAGAAAACATTTTCTAATTGTTGCTATTGTATAAAAATGTAATTATTTTCTATATAATGATTTTATATCCAGTCATTTTGCTAAACTCTTTTTTCCCCCTCTTAATTTGTCTGTAGAGTACTCTAGGGTTTTCTATGTACACAATCATGTCATCTTCAAATGATAGTTTTACAAATCTTTTATAATCCTTTCCATTATGGTTCCTCTTTTTTATTTTTGGTGTTATTTTCCTGGCTAGGAACTCAAGTATAATGCTTAATAGATGTGGTGATTTGACCGTTACTGTCTTGCTCTTGATTTAAAGGAGATCCTTCTAACTTTTCCACATTTAGAATATTTGTTTTAGATATTTTAGTAAGTGTTTTTATTGAGTTAAGGAAATTACATTTTGTTTCTTGTTTATTAACAGCTTTAAAAAATATGAATGTGCATTGAATTTTATCAATGCTTTTTCTGTATCTATTAAGATGATCATAAGGTTTTTCTCCTTTGACCTATTAATGTGCTGAATAAAATTTATAGATTTTAAATATTAAAACATCCCTGTATTCCTGAAACAAAATCAAATTGGTCAAGGTACATTGTCTTTCTTATAAACTGTTAGACTTAATTTTTTTGTAGTATTTTGTTTAGATATTTTTTCATAAAATAGGCCTGTAACTTTCACCTTTATTATGTCCTTATTTCTTTTTGGAGGTTATGCTAGCCTCATAAGAGTGCATTGGAGAATATTTTCTCTTTTTCTGTGTCTTTCAACAGTTTGAATAACAGTAGAATAATTTGTTCCTTGTAAGTCTGGTATAATGTTCCTGTAAAATCATCTGAGCCTAGTGTTTTATTCATAGGAATATTTTTAAACCAATTTATTTAATAGTTGTAGTACTGTGTCAGATTGAATGTTTGGTTCCGATTAGTCACTCCTTTATAACAGAATTAAACATCCACATCTTCGCCATGGCTTAATGGTAGGAGTAGTATATTTTTGTGCTTCTTGATTTTGGATTTGCCATGTGACTTGCTTTAATAAACATGATGCCAGCAGAAAGGCTTGAAATGTACTACCTTGCTAACTTTTGTTGGGCCTGCCTTCTTCTTCTTCTTCTTTTTTTTTTTTTAAAGAGAAGGAGTCTCACTGTATTGTCTAGGCTGGTCTGAAACTCCAGAGCTCAAGAAATCCTCCTGCTTCAGCCTCCACAATAGCTGAGACTAGAAATAAGTACCACCACACCTGTCCAGGCTTGCCTTCTTGTACACCAGTGATCCTCAGTGGGAAAAGCTTGTCCCAGGTAGCCACTGCTCCTTCAGCCTTGCCCCAGAATGATCACCTATTGAATATACCTGAGCCCAGCTTGTAGCCTGAAACTAAGTTTAACCAACCCACAGCATGAAGCAGAGGCAATTAGATGAACCCAACCTAGACCAGTTAAACTATAATTGATCTACAGATCCTTGAGTATGACAATAAATGCTTGTTGTTGTAAGTCATTGATTTTTTGGAGGGTGGCAATAGATGACTAATACAACGACAATCAGGCTTTCTATTGTTTCATAAGTTTAATAAGTGATGTATTTTTTAAGAATTTGTCCATTTCACCTAAATATTCAAATTTATTGATATAAAGTTGTTCAACACATTCTTTTATT
>NW_012151763.1:1465292-1520887 GCF_000956105.1 Propithecus coquereli
TTTTTTTAGAGACTGGGTCTCCTCGCTCTTGCTCAGGCTGGTGTCGAACTCCTGAGCTCAAATGATCCGCCCGCCTCGGCCTCCCAAAGTGCTAGGATTATAGGCGTGAGCCACCATGCCGGGCTTTTATTATATTTTAATGTGTATCTTATCTGTAGTTACATCTTTGTTTTCATTAGTAATATTATTTATTTGTGCCTTTTCTCTTTTTTCTTGATCAGTCTTGCCAGAGATCTGTTTTGTTTGACTTTCTTCATATTCTGACTTTGTTAATCCTTTATATTGTGCCTTTGTTTTCTTTTCATTTTCTGCTCTTATCATTTTTTGCTTTCCTCTACTTTCTTTTGGATTATTCTATTGCTTTTTTCTAACTTTTTTAAATTGGGCACTCACATTATTGATTTTTCAGCTTTTATTATTTTCTCATATAAGCATTAAAGCTATTAATTTTCACTGAATCCTACAAGGTTTGCTATGTAGTTTCACCATTGTTTAGGGGTTTTCTTTTCTTTTTTTAAATTTTTTTCTCTGAAATGATCCAAGACCTGGAGTTTAATGGGTTTTCTAAAAAAATATTTTTGGTTTGTTTTATTTGATTACAGCAATGAACTCTATAAACATTCAGTCTTCATAATTCTTCTTCTGACAAATGTATTATTGCATTTACACATTGGAAAAATCAGAGGTGACATGAGACATGATGTCACAATAATGATTGACAGGAGACATTTCAGAGGTGGAATCACAGGTTTTCTGATTGGCTGAGCATGTGTATAAAAGAATCAGGAGATAAGACCTAAAGATTTCAAGTCTTGGTAACTGGGAGAAAGGCAATTTAAACTGTCAGAGTTGAGTCTGAAAAAGAAACTGTTGACAAAATTTCCACACATCCACCATGCTAAACAGGCCACGGTCTGGTGTGAATAAGTTGGCACTGAAGTATTTTTGACTGCTGACTGAAAGCTTTCCCATGATTAGTACATTCATGGTATTTCACTCAGGTGTAAATAAGAACTCACCAACTGAAGGATTTCCCACATTTATTTTTAAAAACTATTAGGATGTCATCTTTATTCAGTTATTCATTCAACAACATAGAGTATACCATTTGCCAAACAACAAGCATACCAAGGTGAATAGTTCCTAGTCCCTGATCTCAAGGAGTCCACAGTAAGGTTGTGGAGATAGGTCAATAGTGCCTTTTTTGGGTAATAATTTTATTGAGATAGAATTGACATACCATACCATTCACCCATTTGAAGTGCATGATTCAATGGCTTTTCGTGTATTCACAGAGTTGTGGAATCATTACCACAATCAATTCCAGAACATCTTAATCATCCCCCAAAGAAACCCTATACCTTTTAAGCAATCACTCCTCATTCTCCCCTTCCCCCATCCCCTGGCAACCACTAATGTACTTTCTATCTCTATGGATTTGTTTATTGTGAATATTTCATATAAATGAAAGCATATAATAGGTGGTCTTTTGTGTTTGGTGTCTTTCACTTAGCACAATGTCCTCGAAGTCAACCCATGTTGTAGTATGTGTCAGTACTTGATTCCTTTATATGGTTGAATGATATTCCACTGTAGGGGTACACAGTACCACCTTTTGTTTGTCCATTCATCTGTCGATGGGCATTTGTGTTATTTCCATCTTTTGACTGCATGAATAATGCTATCATAAGTTTCATGTATAAGTTTTTGTGTTTATACATGTTTTCATTTCTCTTGGTTATATATGTAGTGTCTGTTGATTTTTTAATTTTCTTTTACTTTGCAGAATCTTTTTTTTTTTTGAGGAGAAGGAAAGAGGAGTTTATTAATTTTCGGGCAAATGAGGAGTGTGGAGACTCTTGTCTGAAATGCCACTGTCCTAATAATAAGCAGAAATACAGAGCTTTTAAAGGGTGGGTTCTCAGCTTCAGGCAATTGCTGTTCAACTACAGTTGATGGTTCTGATCATCCCATCTCCATCCCATCTCGCAGAAGACAGTCCCGTGACCTCCACACAGGACCTCCTTCCACCAGGTGCCAGGTCTGGGCTGAGCCATCTCCTGTAGCACAAAGAACAAAAGACATTACCCTGCCCCTCCCAATCACTGGCCCAAGGCAGGGATGCAGGTTTTAGTTCTCAGAAAGGACTGGAGGATGTTTTAAAGAGGCAGAAAATATTTTTGCCATTTTTTCAGGCCATTCCCTCTGTTACATATTCCCCACTGTCAATATTACCCTTCCATATCTATGGGAGGAGGGGTGACGAAGTCCTCAAGCTATTAATACTTCCTGCTGATTTGGGGTGATGCGACTGAAGGTTTATACTTATGTATGCCATTGTAAAGCTTTGGCAGTATATTTACAACAGAGTACCAGATGAAAAAAGTCATAAGCAATAAGTACAATGGTGAGGATTGACAAGGCAAAATGGACTGTCAAAATGGGCTAGAAAGAAACATAGAACCTCTGAGTGCAGAGCTATTAGTTGCACCCTGTAGGTGATCCACGAAACTGGCTTCTGTACATTCAGAAATCATATATGGCACCGAACAAGGTTTAGGGTGACAAACCTAGCAGCAAGAGACGTTAACAGAAGAGGCAATAGCCTGGGGAAATCCTCACTAAGGAGCTGTCTTTCCATCCTATAGACAGAAAAAAATAATGAAAGAAAGATTAGCAAAAATATCAACATTTTTATTTTTCCCTTTTCTTTAAACAGATACTTTAGATAGCTTAAAGGCTGACCCCTCCACTGTGGCTTGGGTTCTCTTCTTCCCTGGGACACCTCTTTACTCTGGTATGATGGACCCAAGGTTTCACTTCTGACAATTTCAATGAGGTGTGAGTTGTTAGAGGCACTTCATAGGGTTTCTTCCACTTCTCTGCTTCCAACTGGGGTGGAGTCCTGAAAGAGGCAAACTCATGCATAGTGGTTAACACCTGACCCACTCATTTGACGTATTGCTTTACTCTGCTTTCCTTACTCATGGTTATATTACCATACTTACCTCGGTGTGTTAGGAAGGGTCTTTCATATACTATTTTTTAGGGGCTTAACTTAAGGGCTATCCTTATTCAGAGGAGGGCAAGTAGCAGCCCTATCCCACTTTTCTTCATTGATTTTAGAATGTATATAATTTTTATTCTAGATGTAGGACTTGCTTATTTGCTGGGTTACCTCCTGTTTAAAAGAGGCTCCATTATCACTCTGTATGGAGGAAGGGAGCCTGTGAACATCCTGATGACCTGCAGGATCATTGAGTCCACCGTGTCCAGCTCCTTGGAGAAAAGTCTCACCAGGTTCCCACTGAGGCTCCACTCGAAGAAGTTCATGGGTGACCACAGGACATTGTGCACAGATCCAGGTGCAGACTGCAGGAAGCAGCATCGTCATGGAGTAGTCACCTTGTGAAATGCCCAGGGCTGCCCGGGCTCCTGGGTCCTGTTGACAATGGGGCTGTCAGTCCAGAGACTGAGCCAATAGTTAGAAGCCAGGGCAGCAACGAGAAGGGGAGTCCCAGGACACAGGCAGCTTGGCCTTCCTTATCTGAGCCTCATCTGCCTCCATCAGTTTCTAGATCTCTTCCTTCTTGGCTTCAGATTTCTGCAGCTCGGTCATGCTACTGTGGTGCCTGCTGACATCCTCACTGGAGGAGGAGGAGCTGCTGAGCTGTCTCTGCAACTGCCCATCCTCGGCCTCCATCACCAGCCTGTCATTCTCCATCTCCTTGGCCTCTTTCCCTGGACTGCTTGATGCCCCCAATCCCATTATCCTCTGAGGCTTGTTCCTGCTCCATGCTGGTGCACACACACAGGAACTCGGCAAAGGCAGTGATTCCTATCAGAAGCGTTCTGGCAATTTTAGACACTCCCTCCATTTGGGCGATACAAGCCTCTACGCAGCCTGAAAAAATATCTACTAACACCGAGTGAAACTGCCAATCATCGAAAGGGTTGGGCCCCCTACATGTTGGGCTCTTTGTGCAGCAGGTCGCCTTTCTGTCCTTGGACCACCCCAAGTACATAAACAGTTTGTTGCACACAGGATCTTCCCAAATGAGGTCTCCCCAAATCTGTTAAGGCATCACGTCCATAATGTGTGCATTCATGTGCCTCATAAGAGGCTGAACCAAAGCTTCAGGTAGGAGAATGAGTCCATGAGAATTCTGTCTCTAGTTAGCTGTGCCATCCCAAATGTCAGAGTCCCAGTCTTTAGCCTTAAAGGGAGTCTAAATCTAGCCAGGGTATCAAGGCCCCAGAAAACAGATCGCCTCCTTAGCAGCCCTGTCATTGGCCGGATTTCTTTTTGCCATGCTGGCCACCTGTTTGGGCTCAGCCATGGCCTGTATCGAGGCCATTATTTCAGTGGCATACTTAAAATTTTTACCCCCTGCTGTCAGGAGACCTCTTTTCTTTCAAATGGCACTAAGAGCATGTATAATAATAAAAACATATTTAGAGTCCGTATAAATGTTTACCTTTTTCCTGTCGATAACTGCAATTCAGTTTCTTGGGCTGAAGTCCCAGGTGGCAGTGCCACTGCTGTGATCACTGCAAATCCAGTCCCTCATTGTCCACAAAGCTGTTCCATCAGTGAAAAGATCCCAGTCTTGCTCTGGCCTCTGCTGATCTGACAGATCCATCCTGCTAGAATACACAGCCTCCAGGACCTCTAAACAGTCATGCTACAAAGACTCATTCTTTTTGGTTGGTAAAAGGGTGGCAGGATTGAGAATAAACACAGTCTTTAATAATGTTCTCATCAAACAGGGTAGGAGAGCCCTTTTACAACCACGAGCACAGTCTAGCTGCAGTGCAAAGCCACCCTAGTCTCAGGATCTTGCCATTTAAATGCGACTGAATACCATTCAATTTCCTCAGTCGTCTCTCACCTAGGCTTCTTCACTTTTGTCTTGTCCCTCTCCCACTGCCCCTTGCCTGGCTTATAGAGTGCCAGTGGCAGCTGGGGGAAGGGGCCCACCCAGACTGCTTCTGTCCATGCAGGTTGGCACCAATTGTCAATCTTTCCCAGGGCTCCTGTGGGAATATGTGGAGGAAGGGGACTCCAGGCTCCCTCCTTTGCTGAGTCCTGGACTTTAAAAAAACCGTTTACTCTCCTGGGTTTTTTTGCCACCTGGAGTCCTGGCAGTGTTCCGTCCTTTCTTTTTACAAAAAAAATAGACTGCTTAAAGGCTCCTTGGTTGGCACCACTAATAGAGCACCTATAGGTTTCACTTTTTTGTTCTTCCCTGGCATTATATACTTTCTAATTGCCCTGCTCCAGCTAGAGATGTGCCCTCTAGCCAAATTGTGCTTCCTGCCGAGAGAGACCGTTCCTAATCCCAAGTCATAATTTAGTGGGCATCAGCGATTCATGCCCTCCCCCACCCCCAGCAGCTGGCCTTTTTACCCTTGGCCCAGAGCTGGGGTAGTATCCATGCTGGCGGGGGAAGGCACCACTTCCCGGCCTACCTGCTGACCTCCCACAGGGGCCCCGTAACACCCCAGCTGTGTCAGGCACCAGCAGGACTACGTTGGGTGTGCTCTTGCCCCCATCTCCCCCTCACTGTGGGTCAGTGGGCCATGCTCACTGGTCCCCCAACACCTCGCAGGGGAATCTGACTATTTAACTAAAACAGAGTATACCCTTAACTTTATTGCAGGCTTTAAGATTATACTAGGTCATTGAATATGAAATGTCTGACCTCGAATAAATCAGACATTTCCTACCCAATAACCCATCATAGTGGGATCTTGTCCCATTTACCTGATCTTTGACAAAATAATTCCAGTTATAGAACAGTATAATTCAAGGTTTCATTTAACAGTCAGTTCTCCTTGTGCTCCAGCATGTATATTGGATTACAATAACACCATTCTCTTTACACATAAGTTCATAGCTATAAGTTGACCATTCAGCCAAAATTTTTCCCAAGGGACTTTTAGATGGAACTTTTCCATGTTGCAACAAAACTCTACAAACAAACACAGACAATGCAGGAATTCCCAACACAAAATGCCATGGCCGACAAAATGGGAACCAGAAACCAGAACCAAATTCTCCATTGAGAATGAGCATCTCCTAATCCAAAGGGGACAACTGAGAAGCAAATTCTCTCAGACAAGAGAACCAACATCTCCCAATCCCCCCTGGTTCCCTGGGAACTGCACATGAGCTCCATCCAAACCAGGTCTGATAGTTCCACTAAACCTTGGGATTCCCACCCGCAAATGGCACCTCTGAAATCCAACAGGGAGGTCTGAAACCTCCCCTGCAAATGGGTGGACTCAGGGTCTCAGTATCCCAAGAAACTTTTCTCACAAATGGCTGTGATTGTCATGGCACGTCCCAAATCTGTTTCCTTCTCCTCAATTCAGTTCACGTTGGTTGGAGCTGTGTCCATTCAGGGAGAAAAAAGACAGGACTCCCCCAAGCTAAAAGGCCCTGGCAGCTGCTGGGAGAATCCTTTCTTTCTTATCCAAAAAAGTGACACTCCTGCCCATGGCTTGACCTAGAGCTGCTCTCTGCCTCTTCCAGCATTTGCAGGGTGCCAATCTACTGTGAAGCTGATGGCCCACCCAGAGACACCAAATCTGTTACTGAAAGTTTGGCACTTGTCCTTGAGGCTGCATCAGAAGAACGAGGACAAATGGTTTGAGGAGAAGGAAAGAGAAGTTTTATTAATTTGCCAGCAAATGAGGAGGATGGAGACTCCTGTCTGAAATGCCATTGTCCTCAATTTGCAGAATCTTGAGTTTCCTTCTCTTGTTTCTTTTTCCCTTATCCATGCATTTTCTGAGGGTGTCTCTCTCTTCCTTCCTTGAAACCCTTTCAGACTATCTCTTGAGTCTTGTATGTTCTTTAAAGTCATTTCCTTGTACTCAGTATTCTGACCTACTGGAATACTTTTTTCAGTATTTCCCATTATAGTGGATTTTCTCTTTCTTGTGATTTTTTTACATCATTACTAAGCTTACAGCTAGCTCCCTTCTTCTATTTCCCACATACATTTTCTCAGATTGTCCTTGTTCTCCATGAAGGCTTGTGGCTGTAGCATGAGAGATGGTTTGCTGGGATTTGTTTATTTTTCTATTTACAGGTAATTTGAAATTTGGAGATTCCCTGCCTTCTAGTTATACTACAGATATAGGTTTGTATGGTTTTATTTATTCTTGTTATTTAATTCTTTGGGGGAAGGGAAGGAGGTGTTGGCAAATTTGGATTACATTGTTGCCATTACCCTGGCTTCCCATAATTCCCCACTAATTCATTCCTTAATGGTTGGTGAAGGAACTGTCCTCCAGGATATCATGGGTCATGGGGTATGTATTGTTAGTGGATGGCCAAGCAGATTGCACATAATAGAGCCATCCAGCATACCATCAGCTGGAGCCTTTGAACTTCTGCATTGTATAGTAAGTATGTCAGGAAACTCTAGCATTTTAACCACATTATGCACAGGCTATTAGTTAAGTCAAAGCTTTGATTAGCCAAACTTGTAAACTCTTAACACTATTCCCAGGAACCAACATATTGAACCTTGCAAACCAGGTGAATGCATCCATGCCAATGAATTTAGTCTTTGTTGGGGTCTTGTAATTCTTTTGGATTATGGACTATCTCCTCCTCGAACAGGCCTGATACCTCTCCCTCAGGGCTATGTTGATATCTAACTCTCATTATGGGCCTGTAGGCAGTGAGAGGTGGTGAGGAGAGGCCTCAGCTTGTGAGTTTACTGCCCAATGTGTGACCTTGAAAGGCTTTAATGTAGGGACAGAAGAGAGGGGCTGCTAATCCCTGACTTCTCAAAAGTCTCCCATCCATTTTTCAGAGCCCCTGTCCTTGCATATCAGTGCCCTTACCTTAGCCTAAGAGACCTAAGGGTTGAATATTTCACTGCCACTCCATTTCTGTAACCCTTACAATTAGACCTGTGGCTTGGCCTTCAGTCACATCTGCCCTTCCCTAAGGAGATAGCTGCCATGGGAGCCTTCTGCTGCTCTGTTTGTGCTCTCCCCGCCCCCCATACAGTCATTCCTAATGTAGTTGTATTTTTAATTGCATATTCAATTCCAGTAGTCTCATGGCAGAATCTTTGGGGTTTTCTAGATATAAGATCATATCGTCAGCAAAGAGTAATAGTTTGACCTCTTCTGCCCCCATTTGGATGCCCTTGGTTTTCTTCTTGTGTTTGATTGCTCTGGCTAGGACTTCTAGCACTATGTTGAATAGAAGTGGTGATAGAGGACAACCTTGTCTGGTTCCAGTTCTAAGCAGGAATGCTTTCAATTTTTCCCCATTCAGTATGATGGTGGCTGTGGGTTTGTCATATATGGCTTATATCAGTTTTAGGCAAGTCCTGTCTATGCCTATTTTGTTAAGCGTTCTTATCATAGAAGGGTGGTGAATTTTGTTGAATGCTTTTTCTGCGTCTATTGAGAGGATCATAGGGTCTTTGTTTTTGCTTCAATTTATGTGGTGAATTCCATTTGTAGATTTGCATATGTTGAACCATCTCTGCATCTCTGGGATGAAGCCGACTTGGTCGTGATGCATTATTTTTTTGATAAGCACCTGAATTTGATTTGCTAGGATGTTGTTGAGAATTTTTGTATCTATATTCATAAGGAATATTGGTCTGTAGTTTTCTTTTTAGCAAAGTCTCAGGTTGCAAAATCAATGTACAGAAACCAGCAGCATTCCTATACGCCAACAACAGTCAAACTGAGAACCAAATCAAGATTCAATACCCTTCACAATAGCAACAAAGAAAATGAAATAGCTAGGAATATATTTAACTAAAGAGGTAAAAGACCTCTACAAGGAGAACTACAAAACACTGAGGAAGGAAATAGCAGAGGATGTAAACAGGTGGAAAACCATACCATGCTCATGAGTTGGCGGAATCAACATTGTTAAAATGTCTATACTACCCAAAGTGATCTAAAGATTCAATGCAATCACTATTAAAATACCAACATCATTTTTTTGCAGATCTAGAAAAAATAATTCTATGCTTTGTATGGAATCAGAGAAGACCCCGTGTAGCAAAAGCAATCTTAAGCAAAAAGAACAAATTGGGAGGCATCAATTTACCAGATTTCAAGCTATACTACAAGGCTATAGTAACTAAAACAGCATGTTACTGGCACAAGAACAGAGACATACACCCATGGAATAGAACTAAGAACTCCGATATAAAACCATCCTCATATAGCCATCTAATCTTTGACAAAGCAGACAAAAACATACACTAGGGGAAAGAACCCTTATTCAATAAATGGTGCTAGGAAAATTGGATAGCCACATGTAGAAGACTGAAACAGGAGCTGCACCTCTCACCTCTTACAAAAATCAACTCACGGTGGATAACAGACTTAAACCTAAGGCATGAAACTGTAAGAATTCTAGAAGAAAATGTTGGAAAAACTCTTATAGACATTGACCTAGGGAAATAATTTATGAAGAAGACCCCAAAGGCAATCACAGCAACAACAAAAATAAATAAATGGGACCTGATCAAATTAAAAAGCTTCTGCACAGCCAAGGAAACTATCACAAGAGCAAACAGACAACCTACAGAATGGGAGAAAATATTCGCATGCTACACATCTGATAAAGGGCTGATAACTAGAATCTATATAGAACTCAGGAAAATCAGCAAGAAAAAATCAAACAACCCTATCAAAAAGTGGGCAAAGGACATGAACAGAAACTTTTCAAAAGAAGACAGACTAATGGTCCACAAACATATGAAAAAGTGCTCAACATCTCTAATCATCAGGGAAATGTAAATCAAAACCACAGTGAGATATCACTTATCTCCAGTGAGAATGGCCTTTATCAAAAAGTCCCAAAACAGGCCAGGTATGGTGGCTCACGCCTGTAATCCTTGCACTCTGGGAGGCCAAGGCAGGAGGATCACTCGAGGTCAGGAGTTCAAGACCAGCCTGAGCAAGAGTGAGACCTCCATCTCTACTAAAAATAGGAAGAAATTAGCTGGACAACTAAAAAATACATAGAAAAAATTAGCTGGGCATGGTGGTGTATGCCTGTAGCCCCAGCTACTCGGGAGGCTGAGGCAGGAGGATTGCTTGAGCCCAGGAGTTTGAGGTTGCTGTGAGCTAGGCTGATGCCATGGCACTCTAGCCTGGACAACAGAGCGAGACTCTGTCTAAAAAAAAAAAAAAAGTTCCAAAAAAATAAATGGTGGCATGGATGTGGAGAGAAAGGAGAGATGGCGTGGATGTGGAGAGAAAGTTTCACTGCTGGTGGGACTGCAAACTAGTACAATCTCTGTGGAAAGTAATATGGAGATACCTCAAAGAGCTACAAGTAGAACTACCATTTCATTGAGCAATCCCATTACTGGGCATCTACCCAAAGGAACAAAAGACATTCTGTAAAAAAGACATCTGCACTCGAATGTTTATAGCAGCACAATTCACAATTGCAAAGATGTGGAAACAACCCAAGTGCCCATCAATACATGAGTGGATTAATAAACTGTGGTATATGTATACCATGGAATTCTACTCAGCCACAAAATTCAATGGTGATCTAGCACCTCTTGTATTATCCTGGATGGAGCTGGAGCCCATTCTACTAAGTGAAGTATCACAAGAATGGAAAAACAAGCACCACATGTACTCACCTTCAAATTGGTTTAACTGACTTAACTGACCAACACTTAAGTGCACTTATAGCAGTAACTTTCACTGGGTGTCAGCCAGGTGGGAGGGGGAGGAGGGGATGGGTATATTCACACCTAATGGTGCAGAGCGCACTGTCTGGGGGATGGACACACTTGAAGCTCTGACTCGGGTGGGGCAAAGGCAATGTATGTAAGCTAAACATTTGTACCTCCATAATATGCTGACAAAAATAAATAAATATAAATGCAATCCTGAATTTTAAAAAATGGTCGTTCATAGTTTTAAAGTTATTTTTTTCCCTGTGATTTCTAAAGCCTTAAAAGGAATCTAGGTGCTACCACAATCTTTATAACACCTATTGTTGCCATGTCAACCAAGTGCCACAGTCACTTTACCTCCTATCACATTGCCTTCCACTTGCACTTCATCCTAGTTATGGGATGGTGATCATGTGAGTAATCGTGACGTTTCTGAATGCCATGGATTACCCATGGACTGTTTCATCTTGGCAAGAAGACTATCTCTGCACTGTTCCAAAACATGTCCGAGCCAACCCAGAATCCTATTTGGAGAACTTGTTTCCTGGGGCTATTTCTGGTACCAATGATTGTACTAGGCAGGGTCCCAATGGGAAACATATGGCATAGGAGGGAAAGAAGGGAAAGGGGGTAATTTTTTTTGCCTTTTTTGAAACAGTGCCTTGCTCTGTTGCCCAGGCTGAAGTGCAGTGACGCAATCACTGCTCACTGCAACCTCGAACTTCTGGGCTCAAGTGATCCTCCTGCCTCAGCATCCTGAGTAGCTGGGACTATCAGCACGTGCCACCACACCCAGCTAATTTTTCCTATTTTTTTGTAGAGATGGAGTATTTCTATGTTGCTCAGGCTAGTCTCAAACTCCTGGGCGCAAGTGATCCTCCCACCTTGGCCTTCCAAAGTGCTGGGATTATAGGCATGAGTTACCATGCCCAGCTGGAAAGCTGGAGGGTAATTTAAAAAGGTATAGTGCAAAAACCTGGGACTTAGTAACAGCTGACCTGTTAGCATGCCTAGGCCTGAAGGGATTAGTGGAGGGAGCAGTTCTCAGGACCCAGTTGTATAAAGAGTTGTGTAAACTCACTCCTCTTGAGAGAGGCAGTGACCTTCATTCAGTCAAGAGATCCATCAGCTCAGGGTGACCTTGCAGGGATGGAGTCAGGGGAATAAATACTGTGACCTGATTCTTTGCTTTCCTCCAATACCCTGCTGGGGAATCTCATTGATTCAACCTAACTGGGAAATAGAGGTCAAGGGAGCAACACTGATCAAGTTTATACAAGTCAGCCTTCTGAGGCAGTCAGCAGGTTTCAGAGAAGGGTGAAAAGTGGATCGAGGAGGGGTGGGCAGTAAATCAAACATGTCCAGCTCAGGTACTTCTGGGTTCTGTAACATCAGAAAATGGCTGCATTTTCCATTTACAAACCTGGTCTGAGTGGACATAAATTTTAGAAATTATTTTTCCCTTGGAAATATATAAACATGGCTTCATTGTTTTCTAGCAATTAATATTAAAGATGAAAGTCTGACTCTGATCTGATTTTCTTTCCCTGTGGATAATTTTGATTTTCTTTTTGGAATCAAGTAGGACTTTCTTTTCATCTTTGGGATTCAGGAATTTCCCCAAGGTATGTTTAAGTGTGAGGTTAATTTTGTCTTTCCTTCTCAGCACTCAGTGGGCTCTTTCCACATGGAGACCCAAATCTTTTACTCTTTCTCTCCTAATTCCCGTTTCCTTGTCATTTTGCTCAGCACTCCGTGATCATTCCTTGCAGTGTTCTTTAATTAATAAATCTAGTTTCAGCAGCATTCAATCTGCTAGTCAGTACCTCATTTGTACTTTTATTTTGTCAATCGTGTTGAATATTTCTAAGGATTCTTTCTCATTCTCTAATATTTTCATTTTTGATAGTGCCCTGCAAGAGAATATCTGCATATTCTCTCAAATCTCACAGAGCATGCTGATTAGATTTTAGAAAATTCTTTCCTGTTTGTTAGATTAACTCTGTTTCACTGATTTCAACTCATTTTTCACATTGGTTTTGCTGTTTTTATTTGTTTTTTTTTTCCTGCAGATTCTCCCGAAATATTCAGTAATTGTTTGTGGTTTGTTTTTTGTTTACTGGTATTGGTAGCTTGTGTTGTGATTAATTCCATTCCCCTATTCCAGCCCCAGCTTTTTTCATCATTACAAGTTGGTTTTAACAGGAAGAAAATCACTATCAGCTACCTTGATTCCTGTTTGACTCCCCAGTGATCTTTTGTGGTGGAAAAACTTAAGTAGAGGAGAGCTTCTTGTCCTTTCTGGAGAACTTTTTAGATCTTGTCCCTCCAAGCCAGAGAAAATTAATGAGACGAATTGGAATTATCTTTATTATCCTATGCCCAGAGGTTGCAGGGTTGTGTGTTGGCTCCTAGAATACTCTAACACTTCAGTACAAATTTTATTGTGCCTGACACCATTTGCCAGAGAAGTTTCTTCTCTCTTTGGGCCTTTTTGTTCATTTCAGTGGTAGGAGATTTCTGTCAAGCACATTCATACTGGCATCTTTCCCGAAGTCAATTGGGTTTGTAAATAGAGAAGAAAGAGTAAAAAGAAAAGATTGAGCATTGAATTCAAGAAGTTGGAGAGATACAACAGTAGTAACATCAACAACAGTGGAAACCTAAAGAAAATAGAGAAACAATTAATAAAGAAAAAATAAAAAATTACTGAAGTAGAAGACAGTTGAAAAAGAAACTCAAGAGCTGGTTCTTTGAAAATATCAAATAAAATTGGCTAAACTTGGGCAAATAATATGAGGAAAAAAGAGGGATCATAATGCTAAAGGGTATCTCTAGCCCAGATACAGAGGTTTTTAAAAATTATAAGATATTATTTTATAAATTCTATGCTAAATTTTGAAAATCTAAGCTATCATATATGGTTTTATAAGAAAATATAAAGGACCAAAATTGACTGAAGGATAAATAGAGAGCTCAATGGATACATAATATTAAAAGAATTTGAAAACATTAAAGCATACTGTTTTCCAAATAATGGTCCTTGGACCACCTGCATCAGAAATCCCATGGAGTGCTTTTAAAATGAAGATTCCTGAAGTCTTAGTGTTCTATAGCACCATAGGGTGACTATAATTAACAACAATTTATTGGATATTTTCAAATAGCTGGAAAAGCAGATTTTGAATGTTCTCAATACAAAGAAATGATAAATATTTGAGGTGATAGGTATGCTAATTACTCTGATTTGATCATTACACATTATATACATATATCAAAATATCACACTGTACCCCATAAATATGTATTAAGAGTCAATTATAAATAAGAATAAAAGAAAAAAATGAAGATTCCTGGGGTTCAACTTGGATCATTTGGATCAGAGTCTTTAGCATAATTTGGGTATGAAAGCCTGAGAATGATAGCCCAGAAGAAAAGAAAAAAGTGCAGACCAATCAAATAAAAATTCCTAAATAAAATGCTAGCAAGTAGAATTCAGCACAATATTAAAAGAATGATGAAGCACATCTAACAAGGATTATTCTAGACGCAGGTACCCAAATGCCCACTTAACATCTCCTCTTGGATATCTAACAGGCATCTCAAACTTAACACAATCCAAACCAAATTCCTGGTCTTCCCTCCAAAACCTCCTCTTCCTATGATCCTCCTTGTTTCAGTCTATGGTGAAGCATTCTATCCCTGGGACTCCTTTGTTTTTCTCATGCCTCCCAGACCTTCTCTTAATGAATTTTGTGGGCTTTTACCTTCAAAATATGTCCAAATCCAGTCACGCACCGCATAATGATATTTTGGTCAATAAGGGACCAAGTATAGGATGGTGGTTCCATAACACCGTAATCCTATACTTTTACTGTGCCTTTTCTATGCTTAGATATGTTTACATACTCAAATACTGACCATTGTGTTCCAGTTGCCTGCAGTATTCAGTACAGTCCCATGCTGTATGGGTCTGTAGCCCAGGAGCAAAAGCCTGGACCATATAGCCTACTTGTGGAGTAGGCTGTACAGTCTAGGTTCATGTAAGGACACACTATGATGTTTACACAACAATGGAATCACCTAATGAAGCGTTTCTCAGAACATGTCCCAGTGGTTGACACATGACTATATCCATAGTCATGTGGATATCCATAGTCATAACCTACTTCCATTACTAGCTCTGTGGTCCAAGCCATGGTCACCCTCAGCTCTCACCGGGACTAGTGCAACAGGCTCCTGCATGGCCTCCCTGCGTCCATTCTTGCCCTTCTCCAACCCACTTCTCACACAGCAGTCATGGTGACCTTTTTCACACATCAATCCGATTGTCACCCCCACCCCCAATTTAAAACTCTCCAGATGCTTCCCAGCCACACAAGTTATCTTGCCATTCCTCAAACATGCCAAGTATATGCCTATCTTTTGCATAGACATCCTTTTTTTTTTTAATATTGCACTTCTCTCCTTTATTATACTGGATGTGGAAAAAAGATTAGTACAGTTATGCTCAAAATGAGTGCTGGGCCCACATGGCAGGGCCAAGCAACTAGAACATGACTCAGAAATCAGACAGTGAAAGACACACTTGGACATGATCAAGAGGCATTTCCCTGCCACAAAACAAGGCCAGGGAAGGATTCTAAAACACACAGCAGAATGCACTCCTACCCCTTAGAAGTCAAGGGGCTTATCCCATATTGGTGTGAGGAATGGCTTATTTTCTGATGGCCATATATGGGACTATTTCAACTGCCATTAGAAACCCCAGGAGGATTTTTGTTTTGTATTATTTATATATTCTTTTTTTATAAAAGTAAATGCAAGACAAACTTAATTCGGGATTGATCCTAACCTTCTGGAGCCAGCTCCTCTGGGGTCAGGGAGGAAACAGCTGTTTCTGTACATTAGCATGTAGGTTACATTCATCTTCTGCTGGAATGACTAGAGCCCCCCAGACAGTGGCCCGACTACGGTAGAATACAGGACTGGCTCCTGGGAGCAAAGAGTCTCTCTTGTTCTCATTTGGTCGTGCCTTTGCATGGTTCCTCCCTAGCCCCTACTCAAGCAGGTGCCTAGTAAACAAAGCACTGACAAAACCCCGAGTTACTATCTCTCAACTCTTGGGTATGAGGAGTTTTCCCTTGGCTTGGACTGAGAACCCAGGCTCCAGAGATGCTATTCTGACTAGATTATATGAAGGGAGTAGGTGCAGGAGAAAAAATGACTGAGATAAAAATGGGAGCCACTGGTCCACATCTGCAGCTACAACTTATGATGCCTCCAGATGTGGTCAGTGTGACATATGCAGGGGAGAGGTGCAGAGGAATGGGAGGGTGGAGAGGGTGTTCCTTGGGCAGTATTCTGCCTACTGGCCTTCACCTCTGTGGCCCCGGGTAGCCACAGCTTCCATAGCTTTATGAACGGTCTCTTCATTCCCCAGGAACTGCATGGGCCTGACGGGCTTCAAGTTCTTGTCCAATTCATAGACCATGGGAATAGCAGTCAGCAGGTTCAGCTCCATGATAGCCTCTTCAGAGAGACCCTCCAGATGCTTGACAATTACCCCGAAGGCTGTTGCCATGGGCTGCAATCAGTACCCGTTCCCCCTCCTTAATCTGGGGAACTATTTCTTCATACGAATGAAGGGCAGAGCTCTGGCAATAGTGTCTTTCAGACTCTCATCGAAGGGTAGCTGGTCTTCAGTGAGATCTGCATAGCTACGATCCTTATTGATGTTGCTGTAAAAGGGGTGGTCGGGCTTCATTGCAGGTGGGGGACGGCGGGCGGGCAGCATCATAGGAGCGCCTCCGGATCTTGACCTGGGCCTCATTGTGCTAGGCCACAGTTTCTGCCTTACTGAGGTCAGTCAGACCCCCATAGTGCCGCTCATTGAGGTGCCAAGTCCTAACCGCGGGCAGCCACATCTGGTCAATGGCACCCAGCGCTGTCCAGAAGGTCCGGATTGCTCTCTTCCGTGCTGAGGTGAAGCAGATGTCAAACTCATAGCCAGCACCTCGCCACGCCTGCCTGTGTGCTTCACCTCCTCATGGCCAGCGCTCTCTCCCAGTCGGATGTGCACGAGCTTGTGGGTGGCCATGGCAGCAGGCAGAGGATGCAGCGCCAACTCGATATTCTATATTTATTTCCTTATCGCCTCCCGCTACCACTGGAATGTGAGCTCCATGAGAGCAGGGACTTGGTTTGTCTTTTTCACTGTTGTATCTCCAGAGCCTGGAACAGTGCCCGACACATAGTAAATGCTTTATAAATATTTTATGAATGGAGGAATACACACATGCAAGGGCGATTCAACATTAGAAAATTCATTGTTACAATTAATCACATCAGCCAGCAGTTCAAAGGTCACTGAGCACATGATGATTTCAATAGACACCAAAGAAACATCTGATAAAATTGAACAAACATTCCTAGTAAAAGATTTTGGTAAACTTCTTGATTCTAAAAAATCAACTTCAAACAAATAGCCCAAATCGTAGCCAATTGTGAAAGCCTAGAGACATTCTCCTAAACTCAGGAAAGAACATGAAGTCTTTTATCCTATGGGTATGTAGCACCAACTTATTTATTCTTCTGGTACCTTTAGTGGGACTTATTAAGTACCGGATACTGTGCTAACTTCCTGACACATACCATTTTATTAATCTTCATGCCAATCCTGTGAGGGTGGCGGTATCCTCTGTTTACAGTCAATAAAATGGTGGCTTGGCAAAATTAACCCCTCTTCCAAAGTCATTCAGCAAGTACGAGAGGCAGCTGGGACACAGAGCCAGGGCTGTGGAGGGAGAGGGTCTGGCTTGACTGTGCCCCAGAATAAGAATGAGCCTCGGGATGATGAACTCCGAATGGCCCCAGACATGAAAAATAGTTCATTCTCATTAATAAACAGAAAAATGCAAACGAAAGCAATAGTGTCTATCGAATGGCCAATATTTTTAAAAGGCAGACCAAGCACACTATTGGTGAGGGTACAAATGGTGGGCACTGTCTTTCGGCACAGCAGGAGTGAAAATCGTGCAGTCTTTCTGGAAGGAAATTGTTAGCTCGTAGCTTAAACTGTGTGACTGTTCATTTGCTTTGACCCAGCAATTCCACTTCTAGTAATTCATCCTTAGGGAATAATTCAGGATATGGGCAAAGATTTAGCTACAGGGATATTCAGTGCAGAGTAATCTTACAACATAGCTTGTACAGTATGAATCCCATTTTATACGTATATACATACTTATCTATGTATATCAAAAGAAAGGAGACTGGAGAGAAATACACCAAAATATTAACAGTGATTTTCTCTGGATAATCAGATTACACGTGATTTTTTTGTTTCCTTCTGAAAACTTTACTCTATTTTCTGAAGGTTTATCATGATCATACATTACCGTTATAATTAGAGAACACAGTAAGATCATTTTCATTTTGGAAATAAGATGGGTGCTTTCTTCTCGAATGTCTGGCTTTTGAGGTGGGATCACCTGCATTTCATTCAACAAATCATGCTCATCATTTCTATGTGCAGCTCTAGGTTTCCATCTCGTGTCATTTTCCTACTGCCTGAAGAGTTACCTGTAACATTTCTTATAGTGAAATTCTATTGGTGACAAATTGTCTCAGCTTTTTCCTTTTAGCTGAAAATGTATTTATTTTACATTTGGTTTTGAAGGATTTTGTCCTAGATACAGAATTCTACATTGACCACTTCTTCTTTCAGTGAGTTAAAGGTATGTTTTTCCATTTTCTTCTGATTTGTATTGTTTCTGATGAGAAGTCAGTAGAAATTTTATCTTTGTTCCTATTGATGCAATGTGTCATTTTTTTCCTGCCGTTTTTTTTTATTTCAGCATATTATGGGGGTACAGATGTTTAGGTTATGTATGTTGCCCTTGACCCCCCTCCCCCACTAAGTCCGAGTTTCAAATATGTCCATTCTTCGGGTGGTGCACATTGCACTCTTTGTGAATGCATATACCCGTCCCCTCCTCCCTCCTCCTCCCTCCCCCCTCCCCCCTGCCCAACATCCAATAGATGTTATTCTTATATGTGCACTTATGTGTTGATCAGTTAATACCAATTTGATGGTGAGTACATGTGGTGCTTGTTTTTCCATTCTTGGGATACTTCGCTTAGTAGAATGTGTTCCAGCGCTTTCCAGGACTATACAAGAAGTGCTATATCACCATTATTTCTTAAAGCTGAATAGTACTCCATGGTATACATATACCACATTTTATTAATCCACTCATGTATTGATGGACACTTGGGTTGTTTCCACATCTTTGTAATTGTGAATTGTGCTGCTATAAACATTCGGGTGCACATGTCTTTCTCATACAGTATCATTTGCTCTTTTGGGTAGATGCCCAGTAATGGGATTGCTGGATCGAATGGTACTTCTACTTGTATCTCTTTAAGATATCTCCATATTGCTTTCCACAGAGGTTGCACTAGTTTGCAGTCCCACCAACAGTGCATGAGTGTTCCTATCTCTCCGCATCCACACCAACATTTTTGTTTTGGGACTTTTTGATAAAAGCCAATCTCACTGGAGATAAGTGATATCTCATTGTGGTTTTAATTTGCATTTCCCTGATGATTAGAGATGTTGAGCATTTTTTCATATGTTTTTTGACCATTATTCTGTCTTCTTTTGAAAAGTTTCTGTTCATGTCCTTTGCCCACTTTTTGATAGGGTCGTTTGATTTTTTCTTGTTGATTTTCCCGAGTTCTAAGTAGATTCTGGTTATCAGTCCTTTATCGGATTTGTAGCATGCCAAAATTTTCTCCCATTCTGTAGGTTGTCTGTTTGCTCTTGTGACAGTTTCTTTGGCTGTGCAGAAGCTTTTTAATTTGATCAGGTCCCATTTATTTATTTTGGTTGTTGCTGTGATTGCCTTTTGGGTCTTCTTCATAAATTCTTTGCCTAGGCCAATGTCTAGAAGAATATTTCCAATATCTTACTCTAGAATTCTAATAGTTTCAACTCCTTAGTTTTAAATGTTACCCATTCCTGCTGTTTTTAAGATTTATTCTTTGTCACTGATTTTCAGCCTTTTGATTATGTGGCGTGGTGTGATTCCATTTTTTTATTCTACTTAGCATGTGTTGAGATCCATGCCTGTGTAGGTGCAGCCAGGGCTCTGTGTATTGAACAAAGTGGCGACCTATCTCTGCCAGGGCTACCTACCTCCAAGTACTTGGTCTGTGCTATGGTTTCGCCCTTGTCAGCTATGAACTTCATTCAAAACCCTCAGCAAAGTTTGCAGGGTTTCTGATGTTTCCAAATCAGGCATATTTGGGTTCAAAATATAAAAATATTTTAAGATAAGTAGAATGATATGATTCCCATTTTACTTCTGAGTAAACAGAGGCCTAGAGAAGCAGTAATCTGCCCATGGTCCCATCGGAGGAGAGCCAAGCTCAAACGCAGATTTTCTTATCTTCCTACTCTTCCGTCCTGCCTTTCATCCAGGTCCCTGCCATGCCCTGCTGGCATGCCTGGACCTCCATGTCCTCACCTGTGGAATGGCCTCAGTTAATCTTCCCAGCTGGGGGTGTGTGATGGTGTTTCATGGGTTTCATAAACTTGAAGGCAATGATAACTCCTAGTTCAAATTCAATTAAAATTAACTTCACTAAAAATTATGTAAACATTTTCTCCTTTAAAACCAGACTAGTATGAAAGTATCTCAATGAGTGTTGAGTAAACACGTGGGGCTTACTGTAGATATGATTAATATCAGTTTATAATTCAGCTAAATACCACGATTCCCCATGGTCATTGACTCATTATAAGGTTGTAAATTGATTTTATTCTTATTTAAAGAAAATATTGACCATTTTGTATTTGTAAAGGGCCATTGCTTAAAAGCATAAGCATAAGAACTACCTGATATTCTAATGCAAGCTAATGAGAAGGATAAAATGATAATAATTCTGCAATTTCACCTCAGGATGATTTTCACCAGATGTGTAAATGATATTCACCTCACCAAAATTCCTATAAAACACACCATGTTTCTATTACTTCAAAAAACGATGTTAACAGAAAATATAGTGGCAAAGGCCAAAATGATTTGGTCTTTCATTTATTTGGAATAAAGACTAGCAACCCTTGGAGAAAAGTGCTTACAACTAGCAGTCTTTTTTTTTTTATTTCAGCCTATTATGGGGGTACAGATGTTTAGGTTACGTATGTTGCCCTTCCCCCCTCCCCCCAAGTCGGAGCTTCAAGCGTGTACAGTCTTGAATGTTGTCTCTTTGCTAATCATGTAGACACAAGATGTAAATTTCAAATAATGACTACATGATTTTTAAAGTTCAAATACAAGAATCCCAAACATTAGGTCACAAAGGTAGTTTTTGCATCTATGGTAGTTGATTCTGTAACATGTGGTTCAATGTAATCTACATCTAAACATACATTTGGTCTTCAGGCTAATCACACTTGATGTCACTTAAAAGGTTGACAAATCATGCTTTGTTTTTCCATAATTAATATAAAAAAGAGCACATGTCACTCTTTAAAATGGGAAAAGTCCAAATTTGTCTTTCTCTTTATTATGATTGTTATTAAACATTATAGCTAACATGAAAATATTATGAATTTTATAATCATATACAAATCTAAATAAAATACTTCAGATTTAAAATAACTTCATTATCATGTGTCATACAAAAATAACAAAATGATTTAAAAATACCTAGTGGAGATTGAGAGATTATATACTATTATCTTCTTTTTCTGATGATGATGATGATGAAAGGGGGTTACAAGCCAATGGAATGTTGGGACTTGCCAGCTTGGATGTTTCTCTGACTCTTTGTGTGCGCCGCCCCCCACCCCAGAACAGTGCCGAGGAAATAGTGCTGCCTTAGGCAACAGCCATGCTAGGCCATGTACATGTGTGAACGTGGGTGTTTGAATACGAGGGTGTCAGTGAGTGTCAGTGTTTGGGAGTGATTTTGTGTACGTGAGTATGTATATGTGTAAGTGACTGTGTGTAAACGTGTGTATGTGTGACTGTGGGAGTGTGTTTGTGAGTGAGCCTATGTATGCATGCGTGTTTGTGTGAGTTTGTGTTTGTGACCATGTGTATGTGTGAGCCTGTGTGCGTGTGTTTGTGTGAGTTTGTGTGTGTGACTGTGTGTGCGTGTTTATGTGTTTGTGTGTGTGACTATATGTGTGAGTGAGCCCGTGTGTATACATATATGTGTTTGTGTGAGTGTGTCTGTGTGTGACTGAGTGTATGTGTGCATGTGTGAGTTAGTGTGTGTGTATGTGTGCAAAGTAGCCCAAGCCCTGAGGAAGAAAATCTAGGTTCATGTGACTGTGGAACAAGAAAATTCTAAAACACACGGGCCTATTCAATTCAATGAAACAGATTCCCAGCATCCTGAGTGGAGCAGAGAAGAGCAGTGTCATCTCTTTCTCTGCTCATTTGGCCGTTAGTCATGTAGCAGAATGAGGATATATCTGACTTGGTAGAAGCAGGTGCATGGACACACACGTGTGTGTGGGTGTGTGCCTGCATGCACGCGTGTGTGTTTTGAAGGGGTGCCAGTGGGAAGCACTCCACAAAGTGGACCCCCCTGTCAGCCCAGGTTCAGCCAACTGGGTGCCCTTGGGGGCAACTGGGGGTGGTGGCAGCTGAACCCATGCCACTAGGGCAGAGCAGAAATCTCCCCAGCTCCTGGACTGGCCCTCCTTTCCTCTCTCCCTCCCTCTCTCATTCCTTCCATCCCCATCCACCCAGGACACACACACACAAACACACACACACATCAAAGTGGGCTCAAGCCTCTGTCTTTAATAAGCTCAGAAGACAGTAAATCACGGTAATGAGAAAAACAAGGAGCACATCTGCTCCTGATGAAGCATTGCACATGGGCTCATCAATTGCTCTAGAAAGTGTCCTTCGGACATTATTCAGGATGAAGTTGTCCTGCTACAGTTTCCCATTCATAATTGGATGATGTGTCAGATTGGTGGCAGGTCCTTCTAGTGCGACCACCATCATGTTTTCAGTTCAGTCCATCCTAAGGAATTCAGGGCTGTGTTTCCAAAGTGCTTTTTTTTCTTTCTTCTTCTTCTTTTTTAACCACAGAGTCTATTTTCACCAAAAAACAATCTTAGCAAGGGCAGTGAATTTCCAGGAGCATCTTTTGGCTAAAAGACATGCTTCTGACCCCTGAATTGTTTTTGGAGGCTCCCATCAACATTAGCATGAATTCACATTTGTTTGTGGCAAGGATTGGAGGTAATTTGTGATTGAAAGCACAACTGACTGTGACCTGACTGTGAGCTCCTTGGGAGTATCCTTCTCTCGACCAGCTCTGATGCTCCCAGAGCCACAAGGGAGGGACTTACAAGTCTATATAACCCCTTAGGGCTTCCAAGACTGCTCATGCACATCAGTACATGGTCATTCATTCATTCATTTGACACTGTTTAGACACTTGGGATATACCAGTGAAACAAAGACCCCTGCTCTCCTAGGGTTTATGGGATGGCAGGTAGAGACAGACACACAGTAGACATCATAAATAAGGAAATAATATATATTAGGTGCTGTGAAAAAAAAGAAGAGAAGAGGAAGATGGGGGCGGTCACGAGTATTAATGGAGTTGTCAGGGAAGGCCTTGGTTAGAAAGTGACATCTGAGCTGACTTGAAGGATGAAAATGACATCTAAGGGAGGTACATTTCAGCAGAGGGGACAGTCAGAGGAAAGGCCCCAAGGTGAGCATGTGCCTGGCAGGTTTCTCAGAGCAGTAAGAAGGGCTGTGTGGCTGACTGAGAGAGAGCAAGGGAAAGAGTATTAGGTGAGGTGGTTAGAGGAGTGGTGGGGTCCGATGACATAGACGGCCTCACAGGCCATGGTGAGGACTTGGGCTGTTATTCTGCGTGAGATGGGAGCCAGCGCAGGGTCTTGAGCAAAGGAGGGGTGGGAACTGCCTGCTGTGCTGGGAATGGACTGTAAGGCGACAAGGGTGGAAGCCAGCTAATGTAGTAATTCAGTTGAGAAATGATGGCGACACGTCCCATTTACTGGGTTGAACTGCTGAATTGAGAAATCTGCCTCTACGATAATGGTAGGAATTTAGCAGGGTAGATTTTAAAGCAGGAAATGGATAATTTTTTGGCTATTTGGGGTTCAATTGTGCTTCCAACTCCCCTGGAGCTGGCCATGTTTATGGCACTCTAGGAGACAGAGAGAAAGGGTAAGTGCGAGGGCTGGATCTAGTCCTCCAGGCTCTCCTTAGAAAGGCAGACCGTAAAGGGAGGCTTCTGCTCTCACAGTGAGGCTAAACATGAAAAATCTGTCACACGTCTGGGGGAATCTGGGTCGAAGGATATGGGTGCATGGTGGGGGTTCAGATTCCTGGCTTGGCAGGCAGGTAGAAGGCTGACTGCTTTTTGACTGACTAGCTGCCTCAGTTTCCCCCTCAACACCTGTCTGCTATTGATGGCAGTCTTTGGAAGCTTTCAGAACACGGAGAAGGAGAATGGAGAAGCTTCTCTCATCTCCCTTTCCTGGTGTGCCCTGAACAGAAACCTGAGGGCAGCTTCTTACACCCCTCCCAGCTCCCCTGCCCCCGTTGTATGTGCCATGGAGGAGCTCAGGAAAGGGTTTTATAGGTACCCCTGGGCAGGAGGATTTTTGGAAGCTTGGGGGTGACAGTGGCAGCAAACTCCAGGGAAAGGGCCAGATGAAGGACCTTCGCAGTGGGGACCTGGAGTCCACGGTACAGTCCCAGGGACATCCAGAATTGTGAAAAGGGTTAGTATTCAGGAGGCCGGGCTTCTGGTCCTGGAAGCGTCACCATGGCCTTGGGCAAGGCCTTGTCCCTTCTGGGCACCATCCCTGAAGTAGGGGGTGGGCCCAGGTGACTTCTGAGGCCTTCCAGCCCGGACGTGAGGGACTGCGGCTTAGCCAGAGGCGGGCTTATCCCGCTGCACTGAGCCAGCTCCGCAGAGGATGAAATGCGCCGATGCAAGAGAGCACGCTGTGAGTCTGGGCTTTAATAATTCAGTCTGTGGCTCGCTTGGAATACAAATGCGGCGGCTGCTGCGCGGGCGGGGCGAGATGCTCTGTCGGCCTCCACCCAGGAGTCCCCTGGGCGCGCCCGCCACCCTGCGGTCAGCCTGCGCACTGCAGGCCGCGCTGCGGTCTGGGCGTTCCTTTCCTTTGGGCGAGAGCGTGTTGGGGGAGGGAGGGGGAAAGGGGCGGTGAAGAGCGAGCCTGCAAGGACCCTGGTCTTGGATTCCCTCCTCTGTGCTCTGCCCCCACGCCCTCCACCATGGGGTTGATCAGATGTCCTGAGAAGCCCCCAAACTTTCAACTTCGAGATTCCCACCTATGGGAACCATTTCAGGGCCATGGGGCAGGCCTTGGTTGAGGGGAGCATGGGACTGTTGGAAAGCAGATGGCTGCCCCCCCCCTCCGCCATTGAGATATTACTTTCACAACAGGGAGAGACATTGGGTCCTAGCCTGATACTGACGTGCTGATTTTGGTGATTCAAATGGTTTATATAGACAGGGGCCTAGTAGTACACCTTAGGGGCACCCTGTGGCAAACAGATTCGTGAAGGACCACTGCCTGTGCTGTTTATTGACAGGGAAATGTCAACACATTAATCCCCCCACTACCTAAATCTTAGGTGCCTCTTCTGTGCCATTGCTGGGTTCTGGGTGCTGGACCCCATTCTAGACTCAGAGGTTCTCACCTCTGGCAGCTCTGGCCTGTGGCTGCTCTTCGATATCTTCCATCCAAGTACTAACCAGGCCGGACCCTGCTTAGCTTCTGAGATCACATGAGATCAGGCACATTCAGGGTGGTATGGCCATAGACTGCTCTTCAATTTCTAAAGGACTCTTCTGCAGACTTCCAGGTCACCACCCTCTTTTGGCTTTCCAACGACCTCTCTGTTCACTCCAGGTCTCCTGTGAAGGATTCTTTGCATGTCCATCAGGACTCTGTCCTGGTCTCCTCTCCTTCCCTCTGCCCACACACCCTTCCCACTAAGCTCCGCCACGCCCAGGGCTTTAATCACCATTGTGTGCAGACCCAACCTATGCCTCTGCCTCCAGCCCTGCCCTGTTGCCTGCGCTCCAGAATCACACACTCCACTGCCAGGTGGGCATCGCCACGTGGACGTCCCACAGCCAATACCCACTCACTGTGCCCAAATCTGACCCCGTGAACTCCCCCATCCCTGACACGTTCCACACCATCTGGATCTAGTGAAGACGCCTTACCATGATCTACAAAGTCACTCATGCCCTAGGCCCCGCTTGCTCCCTCTCTCCCCAGTCTCTCACTGACATCAGCATTTTAGGTCCTCTCAGGGCCACATACTCTCTTTGTCCATATTATTCCCTCTGCCCCTCTCACTGGTTCATCAACCCCTCCAGGCTCGTTGTCTTCCCAATTCATATTAGCCCACACCATGCATCAGTTTTACCCATCTTCCAACACCTCCAGTACCCCCACCCCTATCCCCCAGGACCTACTGCTGCATTGACCTTGAGGGCCCTTGCTAGTCACTCACCTTCTTTTGGAACATAACTCCTTTTCTACTAAGCCTGTTTTCATGTTTCTCAACAAAATGCTGCTGGCATTTCAAATGGAATAATTCTCCACTGCAACTGTCTCTGAAGGACTTGTAGCATGCCTGGCCTTTACCCTTAAATGCCAGCAGCATATCCCTCAATCCCAGTAGCTCTTTCAACCCTGAAACCTGCATGCACCTCTCCAAGTGCTCCCTAGGCAGAGCATACCTCTACTGACTGCGAAGCACTCTAGTCTTTCCAGTCTGAAGACCCTTATTCTTTTGGAGAGATGTGGACACAAGATGAGAGCTGACTAGCTCTGCTTTCTGTCTGCCGCTTATTAACTTTGTGCCATCTGCTTCAAACTGGGGGTCAGGTAATGAGGGAGGATGACAGTCATTTAGACATGGGAAAACAGTAGGGAAAACCAGGGGGTCAGGTGGCAGAAGAATTCATGCCAGGGGAAGGGCATCAGTGCAGCCTTATGGGAGCATAAGGGACTAGGGCCCAGCTCCCAAGAGGAGGCAGCTGTGCTCCTGCCTCCTAGAGGGGCTCACCTGAGGCTGTCTTCTGTAATCCTGGATCTGTCTCAGGGACCACAGGGCCCAGCCATGCCATTTGACATCCTATAGCTTTGATTCAGGGAGGAAGAGGGAGCTGAGAACGGCACCTCTGTGGGCTTGCTTGCACCCAGGAGCTAGTGCCCTGAGGGAAGTCACCTTCCCAGGTTTGCCGTCCAGAGTTGGCATTCAGGTTCACTTCAGTTTGGAAATCTGCCCGGATGGGTTGCTTAGCTCAGGCTCCTCCCTTGACACTCAGACCTCCCCAGAGAGATACTAGCTCAATATCCTCTTCTGCCCCTTCAGCATCCACCATTTCCTCAAGTCACCGCATCTACTCTCTGGTGCAGACCTCCTAAATTGCCTTCCATGCTCTTTGACGACCCCTAAATGCTGAACTTAATGGTCACTTTTCAGTCTTTGTCTTACCTGACCTCTCTGTGACACTGAACTTTTTCTTTCTTCTTGTCCTTGGTTTCTGATACATTATTGCTCTCCTGGTTCTTACCTGTCTCCCTGACTGCCCCTTCTTGCTCTTCATAGTGTTAGTGGCTGTCACTTATTGGTGACTTATATTTGCTAGACCAGAGGTTCTCAACTCTTATATTTGTATATAAATTTAAGTTCATAAACACTGATGTGCAAGAAATATCATTGTTTTTGGTAAAACAACCTAATTGCCAACACATGATCCCATTCTTCTAGGATGTCAGAATACTTAACCTCAGCATTCCCTCGGAGTTGTGCCACAAATCCGGGACCTTGGGCCTGTGATCTCATTGACCCAGATACCTCATGCAGCCATTCAGCCCCTCAAATTATCTCAGCCACATCAGGGTGCCGCCTGAGATGTGTGTTCAATCCCCAGGGCTGCCCTCAGAGGGTAACTACCATTTACTACACTTCACACATGCCAGGGGATGTGCCGAACATGCTACAGATATCTTCTCATGTGGAGGTGGCAAAGAGTTGGGTTAACTGTGCTGTCTCCACAGTCAGACTATCTGGGTCTGAACCCCATCTCTGCCACTGACTAGTTGAGTGACCTTGGGTGAACTACTTACACTCTCCACACTCTCCAGTGTCTAGCTTGGTAGAATGTACCAACCTCATAGAGTTGTCATGGGGATTACATATTCTAATACCTCAAAGTGCTTAGAACGGGGCCTGACATGGAGTAGGTACCATGAAGTATTTGGTACTGCATTGCTTAGTGCAATAATGCTGCCAGCTGGTTGTTTCTTACTATCTTCATTTTATAGATGAGGGAATTGAGGCCTACAGAAATCAAGTCACTCACCCAGGATCATGGAGCTAGTAAATAACAGAACAAAACCACAAACCAAAATGGTCAGATTCTAGAGGTCAATGGCATTGAGCTTATGGCTACCCACACAGCAAGTGTGCAAAAGAGAGGCTCACTTATGATGGAGGAGAACACACAGGCTCAGAGAAGTGGCTTACCTAAAGTCACACAGTCACACAGCTCATCAGTGGGAACACTAGGATTTCAACCCAAGTGTGGCTAATTCCAAACCCCTTGCAAAGATGTGGAAGTATGAAATGGTGAAGAGTACTTTGGAAACTGTGAATCAACTCAGATTACTAACTCAGGGTAAAAAGAAAAGACAGTTTTGTTTCCTTTTGAATGACAAGCAGATGAGCAGCATTTTAAAATGAACTGATTATATGAGGGTCATCAATGTGTCATCTGAGTCCAGCTGTGAAATATCAATCTTTATCTTACTTGAGTTGCAGTCTGCATTTGACACAATTGCTCACTCTCTTTTCCTTTGAAAGGCCTTTCCTTGGCTTCCAGAACACCACACTCTCCTGGTTTTCCTGGTACTTCAGTGTCCTTTGCTGGCTCCTCCTTATCGGCCTGTCTTCTTAATCTTTTTAGACAATTTTTTTTGAGACAAGGTCTTGCTCTGTTGCCTGGGCTAGAGTGCAGTGGCATCCTCATAGCTCACTGCAATCTCAGACTCCTGGGCTCAAGCATCCTCCTGCCTCAGCCTCCTGGGTAGCTGGGACTACAGGCATGCACCACCATGCCCAGCTAATTCTTCTATTTTCTTTGTAGAAATGGGGTCTCGCTTTGTTGCTCAGGTTGGTCTTGAACTTCTGGCCTCAAGCAATCCTCCCGCCTTGGCCACCAGAAGTGCTGGGATTACAGGTGTGAGCCACTGTGCCTGGTTTACATTTTTTATTTTGCTAAAATATATATAACATAAAATATGCCATTTTAGACATTTTAAGTGCATAGCTCAGTGACATTAATTACAATCACAATATTGTACAATCATTCTCCAGAACTTTTTCATTATTCCAAACAAAAACTCTATATCCTCTAAACAATAATTCCCCATCCACCTCCCCCTCCCTTAAAAAAGTGTTTGTTAACTACCATTCTGCTTTCTGTCACTGTGGATCTGCCAATTCTGAACACTTCATATGAATGGAATCATAAAATATATGGTC
Organism: Propithecus coquereli; assembly: GCF_000956105.1. Classification (NCBI taxonomy): domain Eukaryota; kingdom Metazoa; phylum Chordata; class Mammalia; order Primates; family Indriidae; genus Propithecus; species Propithecus coquereli. Next base: position 1,494,601 of record NW_012151763.1, read on the forward strand.
TTTTGTGACTGGCTTTCACCTAGTAGCATGTTTTCAAAGTTTATCTATGCTGTAGCATGGATCAGTACTCCATTCCTTTTTATGGCTAAATAATATTATACTGTATGCATATCCACATCTTGTTTAATCATTCATCTGTTGATGGATACTTGGGTTGTTTCCACCTTTTGGCTATGGTGAACAATGTTGTAATGAACATTGGCATACAAATACCTCATTGAGTCTCTGTTTTCAATTCTTCTGGGTATAGACCTTGTCCTCTTAATTTTGGAAGTCTCCAGTGATCAATCTTCATACTCTTCCCTTACTACATTCTATGTGATCCCACCTACTATCAGAACTTTAAATTCAACCCAATGCTTCTGTGTCCCAAATGCCTATCTCTAGCCCAGAACTCTCCCCTGAGCTTTAGACTTGTATCTGCAATTACCTCCTTGACTTCACCAATGGATTGTCTAGTAGTATCTCAAAGAACTGAACACATCTGTGCCGAACTCTTGGTCTTTTTCCCAAACATGCTACTACTGTATGTTTAGTACATGGCAACTCTATTCATTCATTGATCAAGCCCCAGGCCTTGGAGCCTTCCTTGACTCTTTTTTGTTTGTTTGTTTATTTCAGGACTCTTTTCTCACTCCTAACAGCTAATCAATCCATTGATGTGTCCATCTGTTGACCAAACCAACAAATTCCGTTGACTTTAATTTCAGAATATATCCAGAATCTGACCACTTCTCACAACCTCCATGACCACTATGCTGGTCCCAGCTACCATCGATCCTTGTCTAGGTTACTCCAATAGCCTCCTAAGTGGTCTCCTTGCTTCTACCCTTGCATCTTTCACCCCATAGTCTATTCCTCATCCAGCAGCCATAGGGATCCTTTCAGAACATAAGCCAGATTACACAAAATCCTCCAATAATGTCAGCGAAATCCTCATAATGGCCTACCTGATATGGCCACTATCACTTCCACCTCTCTAGCATTATCTTCCTCCACTTCCCTCTTCACTCCTTTTACTCTAGCCACAGCAGCTTCCTTGCTGTCCCTCTAACAGGCCCCAATGCAGTCTCACTTCCTGATCCCTCTGCCTGGAACACTCTTTATCTAATCATCTGCTGGTCTTTGCTCAAATGTCACCTTCTTAGAGGGTCCTTCCCTGACCCACCCAATTTAATGCTTCTCACCTGTGCTCTTGTCCCCTTCCCAGTTTCTCCATAGCACTTCGCATCACCTGGCATTCTCTGCCTTATCTCAAAGCAAACCTCTTTTTGCCTAGTGCACTTCTATGCCTATTTTTCTGAAATCTGGTGCCTCACCCCACAGCCCCCATCCCAGAATGGCTGAGATCTCCATGTCTACACCCATACCTTCCTCTGTGCCTTCCTCCTTATAAACCTCATCAGTCTATATTTATATGGCTCGTTCTTTCCCAGTCAAAATTGCCAAAAATCTCGTCTACACTTGCTGTCTCCTTTTTCTTACTTCTCACACACTCCTCAACTCACCCCGATCTGATTTCCTTCTCTGTAGTGTCACCAAAACAGTTCCTATTAAGGTTACCAAGGCCTTCTGTGTCACCAAATTCCTTGGTCACTTTTGATCCTTATCTTACTTGACTTGCACGCCCTCCTTCTTGAAACCCCTCTTTCCCTGACTTCTGGTTTTTCTTCTACTACTCCAACTCCTCCTTTGCAGGGTCTTATTTTACTCAATCTCCAAACAAATAGTTCCTAAAGTTCCAGCCTTAGACCTTTTCTTCCTGCTCTTCACTCTAAATCTTCACAATCTCAGCCATTCCCATGGATTCATTGATCCCTCTACACAGACAACTTCCAAGCCTATCCCTCCAGCCCAGAACTCTCCAGGGTGCTCCAGACCCATAAACCCATGGCTTGATGAACACATCTCCTCTTGGACATCTCAAAGGTCATTCAAACTTAACATGCTCACAATCAAACTCATGACCTCCCTGCACTTACTCCTTCTCCCTATCTTCTTCCAGTGTTCCCCATTTCAAAGAATGGGACCACATTCATCCAATTGCAGAGGCTAACATCTAAGTGTCATCCTTGATGGTTCCCTATTCACCGTATCTAATCCACTACCAAGCTCTGAAAATTTTCCTTCCAAAATAGTATGTTTCGAATCCATCCACTTCTATCCCTCTCCTCTACAATCATCCTAAGTCTAGCCACCTGTATCTCTTGCCTCAACAAGAGCAATAGCCTCCCAATTGGTCTCTCCATTTCCATTGTAGCACACTCCAGCCACTCTCTATGCTACAGCCTAAGTGATCTTTTAAAAATGTGAATCACATCATTTCAAATTATTGCTTAAAATTCTCTTTGACTTTCCATGATTCTTAGGAATCAGACAAAAGTCCTTTGTGTGACATCTAGCCCTGACATGGTGTGGATACTATGTATACTTCCAGCCATATTTCTCACCTTGTACCTCTTCTAGGTCACCAATAAATCCTGTTTGCTCTTGCTACAGGGCCTTTGCAGATGTTGTTTCTGTTGTTTCATCTTGGCCTAGTTATCTTCTACTCATTCTTGATGTCTCAGTGCAATCATCACCTTCTCTGACCTCCCTGATTCAGACAGATTCTCCCATCCTACTCCTTCACAGCACCATGTACTTACCTCTCCTTCAGAACACTTTTCTCAGTTGCAATTCTTCCTTTATTCATGGGATAATACAATTGATATATATCTTCCCCATTAGACTAGAAGTTCCTGAGAACAGGTTATGATCTGTCTTTGTTTACCATTGTATCCTATCACCTAACGCAATGCCTGGCACAGAGCAGGAGTTCAACAAATGTTTGTTGAATAAATGAATGACAAGGAGACGATATGGTTGGTGACCTCAATGAGAGCAACTTAAGGGGTGAGATAGCTGAAGATAAGGGGCTGTGGTCAGATAATGTGATGACTGCATGAAGAATTTCAGAGGATGAGTATATTTGGGTCATGACTATAGAAGGGGTGGTTAAGGAGGGGTGGAGGGGAAGGTCACTGGGATGAGAAGGCTGATGTGTGAAGCAGGGTGCATCACTCCTTGAAAGTTTCATGGTCATATACAGTGACAGGCAAATGCAGAGGTATCTAGAGGGTTCCAGTGTTGCCTTGCTTTCCTCTATTCTGAATCTAGCCCTTCTTCCCCACAGTGGCCCAGGGGTCTTGGGCTTACTACCAGGTCCATGGTTGTGGATCTACAGAAGTGATAGTCACATAAGAGGCAGCAGCTTCCCATAGACTGCCTCACAACTCCTCTTTGTGGCTGACTTAAGCAGCTGAATGTGCTTAGCTTCCCAGATTTTCCTGCAAGCTCTGACTTGTCCACCATACCAGTGCTTTAGGGCAACTTAATTAGTAACTCTTACTTGACCCTTCAACTCTCCTTTCCAGACCTTCACTTCCCAGCTCCCCCCACCATTCTGTGAGGTCTAATTTCCCTGACTGCTTCCCTGGCCAAATTATGACTGGTACAGTTATGGCTGGGTTGTCTTCTTGGACATTGGAGTAACCCAAGGTGATAGTCCAGCTTTGGGGAGGATGAAGACTATGATCTAGTAGGCTAAGTCTCTAGTTAGTGACTCAGGTGTGGTGACTAGGAGATCATTATATGATAGCAACCAGGAGGGAAATACAGTGGTAGAATCAGATGGGTGGAGTGAGTAGCTAAAGAGTAGGGAATTTTACATGCAGATTGCAGAACACTATGGAATGAGAAGAATGCTTGTCTCTCTCTCTCACCCTTAGGCGAGGGGCCCCAGGGAGCTGCAGGTGAGAGCCAGAGCTCAGGACAGGAGATGGAGAGAGCCTCCGGCTGGGAGAGCCAGGCTGAAGAGTTTGATTTTATACACTAGGGTCAGCCAAATAGTGCAATGGTGAAATGCTTAGCCACAAACTCACTGTGTGACCTTGGGAAATTCGTTTGTCCTCTCTGTGTCTCAATTTCCCCATCACTATAATAAGATTATGACAGTACCTACCTCTTAAGGCAGTTGAGGAAATTAAATGAGTTAATGCATGCAAAGTGCAAAGAACAATACTCTCTTTGAGCAGTGCTTGACAAATAATAGTACTCACTGAAGTGTTTTTTTTAACTTGGACCTCATCAAAACTCTGAGGGAGGTCAGCAAGGCAGGAATTGTTACCCTCAGGTAAAGAATGTGATATCCACATAAGTTAAGGAGTTTACCAAGAAACACAGTTAGGAAAAGAGTTGAGACAGGTCCCTAGTCTCCTGACTTGCTGGGCGATGCATTTTGTAGCACTGCTTACTGCATTAAGGGATTTGTAGACGTGGGGAGTGAACAGGTCAGATGGCGAGCAGTGTTTCATCTGCCAGCAAATTCTTCACATCCAATCATGCCTTCACAGAGCTCTCAGTTACGAGCCATTCTGCCTAATAGTAATGGAGACTGTTCACCGTCAGCCCCTTCGAGCTGGGGTCCAGGCCTGAATTGTCTGATCCTAGGTCCCTCCCCTAGTTGGAAGATTTAATCTGCCCTCAGTCTGACCCACTACATCCCACTGAGTTCCTGAGCATAATGTTCAGACAAACCAGTGATCTGATTAGCCCCAGCACCTCATGCTCTGGTCAGCCCCCTGTGGTGCTAACAGACGAAGAGGGAGATTAAATTACCAATGATGCTGAGGTGGTGGAGCTACTGAAATGCATTTATAAATGGATTTTTAATATAAAAAATAAGGGCAATTGGCACTGGCAATTAGGATATAATGAAGGCCCTTGTAGCTAGAGCTCCTGATAACAGGATAATAAGTTGAAGAACCAGAAACCCCGAACCAATAGACTTTGAGAGCAAATATCTGGAGCTATTCACACAACCAGTAACGATGGGCTTTTCCTTGCCATTGGTGGGGGTGACCAAAGAGGGGAGCAAATAAGCAGGTAGTAGAAATTACCCCAGCATTATGAGGGGCAGAGCAGAGTGGGATCTTGTAGCACTTGAGAGCAGGGTTCATGGGCCATTTGCAAACAATGGTGGCAAAAGCAGGCTTGGTTAGTGAGGGCTAGGAGGAAGAGCTTTAATGAAAATATTCCAGGGAAGCCAATCTGAAAAAATAATGACAATTGCATCCAGGAATCTGAAATATCACCTGGCTGCGGCTCCGACTGAATTTTTTTTTTAAATAACAGCTTTATTGAGATATAATTCACATACCATAAAATTCAAAATTCATTTAAAAACTTTTAAAGTGTACAATCCAGTGGTTTTTAAAAGTATATCCACAGTTATGCAATCACCACCACAATCAATTTTAGAACATTTTCTTTTTTTAACCACTTTATTGAGGTATGATTGACACATGAAAAGTTCTACAAGTTTAATCAGACAGCAATGTGCCTGGGACCATGCTGGGGGTGGGGTGGGGTTGAGGATTCAGGTGTCTGCAGCTCTTGGGTCTATCTGTCTGTGGTCCCCCTGCCACCTCCAGTACTCGTATTTGAAGTTCATTAGGGCCAGGTGGGTGAGAAAAAGGAAGAGAACCTAAACAAATTTCATAGTCTTAAATGGTTGAATGGGGTTTTTCTTTTTTTTTCTTTTGGACCGAGATTTAGAAGCAAAATATTGGGTTTTCTATAAGTGATAAAATCAATGAAATAAGGATGAATCACAAAAAAGTTGTGCATATTTAATATGTACATCTCAATGAGTTTGAGCATAAGTACACACCTATGAAACCATCACCACCATCAAGGCCATAAACCTATCCATCACCTCTGAAAGTTTCCTCCAACCTCCTTTATTATTATTATTATTATTAATAATAAGAACACAACATAAGATCTACCCTCTTAGAAAATGTTAAATATACAATACAGCATTGTTAGCTATAGGCACTATGCTGTATAGTAGATCTCCAGAACTCACTTATCTTGCATAACTAAGGCTTTGTACCCTTTGACCATCACCTCCCTATTTCTGCCTCCCACCAGCCTCTGGCAACCACCCTTCTACTCTTGCTTCTATAAGTTGACTATTTCAAATTCCACATATAAATGAGATCATACAGTGTTTGTCTTTATGTGCCTGGCTTACTTTACTTAACAAAATGCCCTCCAGGTTCATCCATGTTTTCCAAATGGCAGAATTTCCTTCTTCTTTGAGGTTGAGTGATATTCCACCACAGTTTCTTTATCCATTCATCCATTGATGGACATTTAGGTTTTCATATCTTGGCTATTGTGAATAAGGCTGCAATGAACATGGAACTGCAGTGTCTCTTCAAGATCCTGATTTCAATTCCTTTGTATATATACCCAGTAGTGGAATTGCTGGATCATATGGTAGTTCTATTTTTAATTTTTTGAGGAACCTCCATACTATTTTCCATAATGGCTGTGCCAATTTACATTCCTATGGACAGCATGCAAGGATTTCCTTTTCTCTACATCCTCACCAACACTTGTTATTTTTTTTTCAAATAACAGCCATTCTAACAAATGCTAAGTGATAGCTCACTGTGGTTTTGATTTGCATTTCCCTGGTAATTAGTGATGTTGAGCACCTTTTCATATCCCTGTTGGCCACTTACAAGTCTTCTTTGAAGAAATGTATATTTAAATCCTTTGCTCATTTTAAAATAGGGTTATTGGCTTCTTTGCTATTCAGTTATATGAGTTCCATTTATATTTTGGATATTAACCCTTTATCAGACATATGGTTTGATGATATTTTCTCCCATTCCATTGGTTGCCTTTTTATTGTGTTGATACTTTCCTTTGCTGTGCAGAAGCTTTTTCGTTTGATGTATTCCTGTTTGTTTGTTTTTGCTTTTGTTGCCTGTACTTTTGGGGTCATATCCAAAAAATCATTGCCAAGACCAATGTCAAGAAGTTTTCCTCTGTGTTTGCTTCTAGAAGTTTTATGGTTTCAGGTCTTACATTTAAGTCTTTAATCCATTTTGAGTTGATGGTGTAAGATAAGAGCCTAATTTCATTCTTTTGCATGTGCCTATCCAGTTTTCCCAACACTATTTATTGGAAAACTATTCTTCCCCATTGTGTGTTCTTGGTGCTCTTCTTGAAAATTAGTTGACCATACATGTGTGGGTTTATTTCTGGGCTTTCTATTCTGTTCCATTGATCTATGTGTCTGTTTTTATGTTAGTACCATGCTATTTTGATTACTGTAACTTTGTAATATAACTTGAAATCAGGAAGTGTAATGGCTCCAGCTTTGTCCTTCTTGCTCAAGATTACTTTGGCTATTTGGGGTCTTTTGTGGCTCCATATGAATTTTAGGATTGTTTTTGATATTTCTGTGAAGAATGTCATTGGAATTTTGATAGAGATTGCATTGAATCTGTAGATCGCTTTGTGTAGTATGGACATTTAAACAATATTAATTCTTCCAGTCGATGAACATGGGATATCTTTTCATTTATTTGTTTTTTTTTTTTCAATTTCTTTCTTCGATGTTCTGTGGTTTTCAGTGTACAGATCTTTCACCTCCTTGGTTACATTTACATTTAAATATTTAATTCTTTTTGGTCCTATTGTAAATGGGATTGTTTTCTTAATTTTTTTCTGGAAGTTTGTTGTTAGTGTATAGAAATGCGACTGATTTTTATACATTGAATTTTAGAATGTTTCCATCATCCACAAAAAAACCCCATGCCCATTAGCAGTCAGCCCTCATTCCTCCCCTCCCCTCAGCCCTGGCAATCACTACTCTGCTTTCTGACTTTATAAATTTGCTTATTCTGGACATTTCATATAAATGGAGCCATACAATATATGGCCTTTTGTGTCTTGCTTCTTTTACTTAGCATAATGTTTATAAAGTTTGTCCTTGTTGCAGCATGTATTGGAACTTCTTTCCTTTTCATGGCTGAAGAATATCCCAGTATATAGATAGGCCACATTTGTTTAGCCATTCATCAATTGATGGACATATGGTTTGTTTCCACTTAGGGGATATTATGAATAATGCTGCTATTAATATTTGTGTTTAAGTTTTTGTGTTGACATATATTTTTATTTCTCTAGGCTATACACCTAGGAGTAGAATTGCTGGGTCATATGGTAACACTATATGTTCAACTATTTAAGGAACTGCCAAACTGTTTTTCAGAGCAGCTGCACAACTTTACATTCCCACCAGCAAAGTATAAGAGTTCTAATTTCTCTACATCCTCACCAACACTTGTTATTCATTTTTAAAATTACAACTACTGTGTGTGAAGTGGTATCTTATTGTGGCTTTGATTTGCATTTTCCTAATGACTAATGATGTTGAGCGTGTTTTCATGTGTTTATTGGCCATTTGTATATTTTCTTTAAAGAAGTATCTATTCAGATCCTTTGCCCAATTTTAAATGGGTTATTTGCTTTTTTATACCTGAGTTGTAAGAGTTCTTTGCATATTCTGGAACTAAGCCCTTATCAGATATATGGTACATATATTTCTTCCTATTCTGTGGACTTTCTTGATAGTGTCCTTTGATGCATGAAAAGTTTTAGTTTTGATAAAGTCCAATTTTTTTTCTCTTTTCTTTTGTTGCTTGTACTTTTGGTGTCATCTGACTGCTTTTTAAGGCAGTGGTTCTTGATCTTTCCTACCCTATGACTACCCCAACCCCATTCCCAATCACTCTGGTGAAGGTCCTTGGTCCCAAGCAAAGACACTAAAAACTCACTTTTTCTGAGAACACCGACATGCTTACAGGCCTTCAGCTGTGGTGTGGCGAATTGATGGGAAGTTGTGAGGCCAGACATAATTAATGGGATGGACAGAGGCAGTAGCAAACTATATTTCCATAGTTCTACAACACAATCACACTCAACTATTTCCATTAGTAGTTGAAGGTTGTTATAATACTGTGGAAGAAATGTAACCTTTGCAGTGGCTGAACAATACAAAGATGGGATATTTTTCAAATGCCTTTAGTAGCAATGGCAATGAATGTGTTTGTTTTGATGAAAGTATGAAGGAAAAAATAAAATTGGGAATAACCATAACTCATAACTTATAGCTGATATGAATACTCTGTTTCCCACCAAGACTAGTCCTAGGTTGAGAACCCATATGCTGTTTGCCTCCATGTCTCTGCTCCATGTCTTTCAGACTTTCCCCTACTTCATCTTTACGTGTCCAAACTTTACTCGACCTTTAGAGCCCAGCTCACCTTCATGAAGCTTTCTGTGATTTCTCCCTTCCTTAACCCTCAAAAATGGCCTGAGGTGAGGGACACTAGTCAACTGCAGGTGGATTGATGACCTAGGGAGAGCCAGGGTTCAGGATGAAGAGGCGGAGAGAGCCTATAGTTGACAGAGACAGGCAGAAGAGGAGTTTGATTTTATAGACTAGGGGTGGCCAAATAGTGCAATGGTGACATGCTCGGCTACTAATATGCTGTTGGCCTTGGGAAAATTGTTTGCTCTCTCTGTGCATGTGTTCAATGAGATTATATTAGTACCTACCTCATAAAGCAATTGAGGAAATTAGATTAATTTATAAATGCAAAGGGCTGAGAACCTTGTTCCCTTAGAGTAGAGCTTGACAAGAAACATCTACTCATTAAAGGTTTTATTCATATATTTAAAATTTTTATTTGGTTAAAAGCTCAGGCTTCTCACATCAGAAGCCCAGGGGCAGGACTCAAGGGCCTCAAGTTCCACCCCACAGGGAGTTCTCATAGACGTTATCATGTGCACAGAGCACACTGGGATGTGGTAGGTTGCGGGGAACGTGGCCAGTGTTCCCTGCAAAAAACCGGGTCCCTTTGGTAGAGTTGCAAGGGATAAGAAAATAATAGAGAGAAATGGAAAATGGAAGAAATAAAAGAATACACTGAGACAAAGATATAGTTTCATAAGTTTATAAAGATTATAGGCAAAGCGGGAGCTCAGGGGGCTCGGACCTCTCCGTTGGTCTCAAAAAGCGCCGAATGAGGTCTTACATGGTAACTTATAGGAAACAGCGAACAACTGTCAGGGGTAACAGATTTACATAACAACAGGTAGTATCTCTCAGGTTAACAGATTTTCAAAAGGCTTTTACAGAAGGCTTCTACAGATTCTTTAACTAATTCTATTTACGTGAGCAAATGGTTACAAAGTCTTTCAAAGGTTAATTTCTAAATTCTAAGGTAAGTTTATCATTTAAACAGAGGGGTTAAACAGAGATATGTAAGCTCCATGTTTATTAGGTTATTGTGAATGGAGACAGGTAGTCTAGAGTGGTTTAAACAAAAGCTTTGCTTTTGGCCATTTGGGAAGCTGTCCTTTCTGGGAAGCTGTTTGTTCCGGAGGGCACTCCATTGTCAGCTCTCAGCCTATAGTTTTTAACAGATTCGCTTGTGCTTTACAAAGCAAATCCAATTCTTTAGGTCTGAGAAACGCAGTGCCTCGTGGGATACAGCTGCTACTGCCTTTCAGAGATGCCCTTCCAGTGTAACAGCATTCGAAATGCAAACCAACACATTCACCTATTCCTTCAGGGCAAAGCTCTGTAAAACTCCTAAGACAGATCCTGTCCCCAAACACGTTTAATACTAATTCATGGAGCAACAGTAGGTAGCAGAGATGCCTGTACAAATGCAGTGTCTCCAGTTATATTTGGATACAAAATTTGGAGCAGACATAAGAAATCCAAAAATATTTACAAATGAACTATTAGAATTTACAAGCAATGTCATTTACATAAACAAGAAACAAATAGAAAAAATGTACCTGATACCATTGACTATAGCAACAAAAACATCAATTACATATACTTTAATATAACAAAAGATGTACATGATCACCACCCTGAATTCTATGGGGCATTTTCTGATGGAAATTAAAGAAGATCTAGAGAAGCAGAGGTACATATCGTGCTCATGGATTGGAGGGTCAATACTGGTAAGATGTTAATCCTCTCCAAATTGATCAACAGACCCAATGTAATTCCAATAAAAATAGTAGTAGATTGTGTGTGTGTGGGGGGGTGCAGGTGTGTGTGTAAATTGACAAGCTGATTGTGAAATTTATATGGACATGTAAAGGGTTGAGAACAACTAAGACAATTTTGAAGAATAACAAAGTTGGGGGGCACTTACATCACCTTATATCGAAATTTATAAAGCCACAGTAATTAAGACAGCGTGTTATTGACATAAAGATATAAAAAAATCCTGAGCAATGGAACAGAATAGAGTCCAGAAACTGACCCAATACCTGTCACTTGATTTATGTCAAAGATGCTACTGCAGTGCAGTGGAGGAAGGATGGCCTTTTTAGTCAATGTTACCGGGCCTCACCATTCTCCTCAGACCTGAAGTTAAGCACCACTTCTTGAGATCTGCTCATGATTTGGACCTATTTGTTAATGGCATCACCAAAGGAGAAAACATTGATTAAGAAGAGGAGAGGGCTGGGATCCTAAGAAACGCTAACATATGAGGGACCCCTGGAGAAAGGAAAGCCCGCAGAGGAGAGGAGGAAGGAGCAGTCTGAGAGGCAGGAGGCCAATGAGGACCAGGTGGGGGGTCTGTAAGTTAAGTGCTTCCAGAAGAAGAGAGCATCAGCTGTGCCCAATGCTGTTGAGAGCGAGGAAGATGAGGATTGAGACATGCCCCTTGGATTTGACTAGCTGGAGGTCATTGGTGACCTCGACAAAAGTTATTTTGGTAGAGTAATGGATTTAGCAGCCTGACTGGAGAGATTGGGGAGACAGGGGTGGAGCAGGAGTGCAGAGAAGGGGTGCAGGCTATCATTTGGAAGAATTTTGCTGTAAAGGGGAGCAGAGCCAAAGGGGACAGCTGGAGGGACATGCAGAGTCAGGGAAGGAAGTTTTTGTAAGGATGTGAGCAACAAGATTGTCTTGTGCTAAAGTGACAATGCCAGTGACCATAATTAATTATGTGGCTGACTTTATTCTAAAAATGTTTCATGCATTATCTTATTTGATCCTCAGCACAACCCTGTGAGGTAGGCAGATGCAATTACTAACCCAAGTTTACAGCCGAGGAAATAGAGGCTCAGTGAGATTAAGCGATCTAGCCTAGTTGCCAAGCTAATGAGTGGCAGACTTGGTTCTGATCCCAGCAGAGTATCACCAGAGTCTGTGCTCTTAACCAACGTACGACACTGCCTCTCAGATTAGAGGAAGACAGTGGAAAGACTGGAGGGATGGAAAGGCAAGAGGGGCCAGGCCAGTGAGGCGCTCAGAGGCTGCAGGCTGTGGGAGCCAGAGCCCAGGGGAGGGACAGACCCGAGGTGGAGAGACATACAGCTAGCAAGTGGCCAAATCTGAATCCAAACCCAGGATTCTTGGGCCGCAGAGGGTGGATAGAAGGAAAAAGGAACTGTCTCTGTGGGCTTGGAGATGCAGAGCAAACATGGGGCTGCTTTAGAATAACCCTTCTTGTTTTTTTTTTTTTTTTTTTTTTGAGACAGAATCTTACTCTGTCACCTGGGGAAGAGTGCAGTGGCATCATCCTAGCTCACAGCATCCTCAAACTCCTGGGCTCAAGCAATCCTCCTGCCTCAGCCTCCCGAGTAGCTGGGACTATAGGCATGGGGCACCATGCCTGGCAATTTTTTCTATTTTTAGTAGAGACGGGGTCTTGCTCTTGCCCAGGCTGGTCTTGAACTCCTGACCTCAAGTGATCCTCCCGCCTCCGCCTCCCAGAGTGCTAGGACTACAGGCGTGAGCCACTACACCCAGCCAGCCCTTCTTGTTTTGTTAGCAGCCTGTTTCCACTGACAGAGCAGGGAGCTGGGAGATAAGGGGCCAGTGCTCAACTTCAACTCTGCCACCGACTCACTGAGGGACCCTGGGCAAGCACATTGTACTTAGTGCCAATCTAGGCTCAACCTCTTTTATCTGCCCTGTGGCCTAAGCAACAAAACCACAAGTAAGTGACCACTCCTACTTTTTGTCCCACCTTGGGCCCTCCAAGATCACCCAGCAAGGTCTGCCCCACGCCAGGTCTGCCACTTTTATTAATTCAACAGATATTTGATTGCCTTCTTTGTGCCAGGCACTATGCTAGGAGCTGGGAATCCAGAGGTGAACAAGACCAACAAGATCCACACAGTCAGGAAGCCTACAGCCTGCAGGGACCACAGACCATGAGGGAGCAACTGCACAAGGTGCTTGTGCAAAAGACCGTGGCGGGTGCTAGGAAGTTAAAAAACAGAGTGCTGTCTTGGAGAGTGTGGAAGGATGGACGAGCTGCTGCAGACAGGGTGGTCGGAGAAGGCATCTCTTGATGAGGTGATATTTGAGCAGAGACCTGGGTGACGTGATGATGTGTGAACAGAGCATTCCAGACACAGGAGATAGCGAGCATAAGAGTGCTGAGACAGGCCGGGCGCGGTGGCTCACGCCTATAATCCTAGCACTCTGGGAGGCCGAGGCGGGTGGATCGTTTGAGCTCAGGAGTTCGAGACCAGCCTGAGCAAGAGCGAGACCCTGTCTCTACTAAAATAAAAAGAAATTAATCAGACAACTAAAAATATATAGAAAAAATTAGCCTGGCATGGTGGCGCGTGCCTGTAGTCCCAGCTACTCAGGAGGCTGAGGCAGGAGGATCGCTTGAGCCCAGGAGTTTGAGGTTGCTGTGAGCTAGGATGACGCCACGGCACTCTAGCCCAGGCAACACAGTGAGACTCTGTCTCAAAAAAAAAAAAAAAAAAAAAGAGTGCTGAGACAGGAACAAACTTCCATGTTAGGGGGATGGAGAGAAAGCCAGTGTGGCGGGGGTGGAGCGAATGAGGAGGAGAGTGGGTGACAGGTCAGAGAGGTGAGGAGGCCAGGTCATGTAGGGCCTCTTGGGCCATGGGCCATGTGCACAGGCCAAATAATGCCCCCCGAGATGCCCACACCCTAAGTCCTGGAACCTGTGAATAGGGTAGCTTACATGGCAAAAGGGACTTTACAGAGGTGATTAAGGTTACAGACCTTAACATAGGGAGATTAATCCTGGATTAACCAGGTGCATCCAATCTAGTCATATGAGCTCTTAAAAGCAGAGATTTTTCTGGCTGGAGCCAGAAGAGATGCAGCAGAAGTCAGAGAGATTGGAAGTATGAGGACTGAACATACCATTGCTGGCTCTAAGCTGTAGGGGCCATAGTCAAAGACCAGAGACAGGTCTTTAGGATCTAAGGGTAGTTCCTGGTTTACAGCCAGCAAGAAAATGGGGACTTCAGTCTTATAACAGCAAGGAACTGGAAGAATCCAACAACCTGAATGACCTTGGAAGCAGATTCTTCCCAGAGCCTCTGGATGAGAGCCCAGCCAACCAACACCTTGATTTTGGCCTTGCAAGGATCAGAGCAGAGAAATCAGTTGAGTCCATTCAGACTTCTGCTCTCCTCCACAACTATGAGATAGTAAGTCTGTTTTACGCTGCTACGTTTGTGGTAGTTCCTTACAGCAGCCATAGGAAATGAATACACCACAGTGAGGACTTTAGATTCAATGTAAGTGCAGGGGGAAGCCACTGGGAGGTTTTAAGCGAAACAGTGACACAATTTGATTTCCATTTCCAAAACTCACCATGACAGTGGTGGAGCGAATGGACTGTAACAGAGCAGGAATGGAGGTCGGGAGGTGAATTAGGCTTTTGCAGTTGGTCAGGAGAGAGATGGTGGTGGCTCGGACAAGGGGATGGCAGTCAGGGTGGAGGAAAGAGAGCAGATTTGAGATATGTTTTGGAGTTAGAAACTCAATGACAAATTGGATGTGGGCAAAGATGGAGGGAAAGATCAAGAATGATATTCCGGTTTGAGCAATTGGGTGGATTATGGAGCCATTTCCTGAGACGGGGAAGACTAGATGAAGAGCAGGTGGGTTTTTGGGCAGGGGGCAGGGATCAGGGATGGGCAGGGAGCTGAAGATGACAAGCTCAGTTTGGGGCATGTGGAGTTTGAGGTGAAGACACCCAGTAGGCAGCTGGATGTAAGCGCTGGACCTTGGGGGAGAGAATAGCTCATGATTGCTGGACCAACCAGTCAGAAAACTTCCCAGGAGTCCTCTTGGCCTTCCCAGTCATGGCTTTAGGTGGAGCTGTCTATAGTGCTGGTAAACTCCAGGTTGGCAGGTGACAAGAAACATTGACTCCGCTTCCTGAGCCCTGGAATTCCTTACTCAAGGAACATTTAGCTGCTCAATCATGCTGAGGAATATTTTTTTTGTGGCCAGAAAGCCTCTAGCAGGCAAAGAGGCTTGGGGAGTCAATGCCAGGGATGGCATGCATGTGTGCAGTAGTTCCCTATTCCTGGGCCACTGAGGGGACCAGGATCCATCCTCTGGATGGAGAATGCAATAGGGTCTGAGACCAGCATGAGTCCTGGGAAGTGGATGGTGCCTTAAATTGTGTCTAATCCACCTATCCCGAGAGAACATCTGGGGGAGGGCTCTTCCTGGTCAGTGGGTCTGAGGAGGGACACAGATGTGCCCTTCCTTATTCTTGGCTTCAAGCAAGGGGCCAAGGACAACCATGGAGCTGACTCCATCTCCCATGGGCTCTGTATCTTGGTATTACCTTTGAATCTTTTGTCATCAATGATACCACATGCTACCCCTTTTGTAGCAGCCATCTACAGACTTTTGGATCATTCCTCTTCATCCCTTGGAAATTTTAGCTCCTGGCTCACCATAACTCTCTCTAACATGACTCCTTCCATAATTCTTGGTGATCCCAAGATCCGTGTAGATGATTCTTCCAATATTCTGGCTTTTCCTTTTTTTGAACTTCTCTTTCCAAATGATCTTGTCCATCACTCATATCAGCTAGAGGCTATTTGGGAGGCAAAACCATGCCAGTTATTTCAACAGAGAATTATGCTGTAAGTATAAAATGGTTAACTAGGTAACTAAAATGGGAAAAAGAGGTATTGTGGAGGCAACTACAGGAAGAAGCTCCCACCCTGGGCTAAGGGAACAAAAGAGATAATTATAACTTAGAAACTTATAGAAAGGGCCCCATGAGCCTGGACCAAGAGTTCTAAGGAGGCTGTGCAGATGGCTGGTGCTAGAGTCTCTAAGCTTGGAAGAGGGGCACGTGCAGCTGGGACTCAGACGTCAGCAGGGTAGGAGGGGTGCCGGCTAGTGTGCGTGTTGTTGAATTTGGAGGAGGGACTGTGGGGCAGGGACCTAGACCTCTGAGGAAGGAACTCTGGCTGGCTTTCCTTCTGTCTCTGAGCTCAGTAGAAGGACCCAGACCTGTAAGTGTACACATGCGTGTTGTAGCAGTGGGAAGGTTGGGGTGGGAGGGACATACCAGCAGCCGGTTCCAGAACATCACATTCTTCTGGCTTTTCTCTTCTTACTGACAGCACACTCTTAGTCTTCTTTGCTGCTTCCTCCTCATCGCCTCATGTCTGGAACTTCTCTTTTCTGACCCCACTCACTGCCTTATGTTCTCACCTTGTCTCATGCCTTTAAATACACTTAATAATCTGTTGTCTTCCAAATTTATATCTCCAACCAGTCCAGACTCATATCTTACTGCCTACTCAACATCTCCACTCAGACGTTCAACACTTTCATCTCAAACAAATGTGCATGTCCCAAAGCGAGCTCCTGATATACCCATCCCTTCCTGCAGTTGGATTGTTGCAGTAGCCTCCAAGCTGCTTCTGCTGTGGGCTCCTGTGGCTGACTGGTCATGAAGACCTGAGCTCCTTCTTCCACAGTAGAGACCTGTTGTAGGGAAGTAGCTGCCCAAATTCCTTTCTATTCAAATAGGACTATATGACTAACTCTCGCCATTGGAACGTGAGCAGAAATAAGATGTGTCATATGAAATAAGATGACCATTATCTTATTTATAAGTAATAAGAAAAAAGATAACCAGTAATAAAAAACACGATAACCATGTGGGTCAAGGTGGTTAAGAAGCAGGTGTTTCTCATTTCCTCTTCCTCTATATCTGTGGTTTAAAACTGGGAGTAATTTTGCCCCCATGCCCACCTGTGCCAGGGGACATCTGGCAGTGCCTAGAGACATGTTTGGTTCTCATGACTGAAGGGGGACATGTTACTGGCACTTAGTGGGAAATGGCCAGGGATTCTGCTAAACATCCTGTAATGCCCAGGACAGCCCCCACAACAAAGAATTATCCAGCCCAAAATGTCAATAGTGCCCAGGGTGAGAAACCCTGTGGGATAGAATCATTAGACCCTAGTGGTTGGCAGGACCACAATATTGAAAGAACTTGGGTTCCTGAATAACTGTGATGTAGATGGAAGGCCACCTACAAACGAGGAACACCCATGTTGGACTGTTAAAATGAATTAAACCACTAAAATGTTGAGGTTTATTTGTTAATTAAAATAGTCCCTTAAGTCATCCTCAACATAGTAGGTACAGTGATCCTGTTGAATCAAAATTCAGGTTACATCAGCCCTCTGCTCAGAAACTCCCAATGTCTCTCCATCGCTCCGCGAGTAAAAGCCACAGTCCTTAGGACAGTCTAAAGAGCCCTACGCCATCTGGCTTCCTAGAGTCCTCTGGTTGTCTCTCCTACCACTTTCCCCTTTCACTGTGCTCCATCTACCTGGGCTCCTTGCTTCCTCAAACGCTCTCGGCAGCTCCACCCAACATTCCTTAGCTCCTAGAACACCGGCCTGGGTAAGGGTGCAGGCAAGTCTCTTCCACCTCTGGAGGCCAAGTGCCCTAGCGCCCGCCCATCAGGGTGGGAAAAGGGAACCACGGTGGTACCTCTGCCTGCTCCCAGCACTCAGGCTTGAGGCCAAGCGCAGGTGGAGGAGCCCTGGCTAATTCCTCCCAGCTTCCTCTTAGCCAAGTCTTCCCGTAGCAAGTTCACTTCACCCCTGGCGTGGAAGTTCTCCATTTACTCCGGCTCACTGTCATTTTGCCAACCTTCTCCCCAGGTTCCACACAGGAGGGGCCCTAATGGCCAGCTGGAGACCCGGAGACCCACTGCCAGCTTCCCTCTGAGGCTGTGCTGCGTTCACCTGTGACGGGGCAACACTCTCTGACCCCCTCCTTGCTTCCTGGCTTCTTCAGCTCCACCCAGGAGCCAAGCCGCAGAAGCTTCAACCGCGACCTCCTCAGCCTCTGCTGGTGCCGCAGTGCCCTCTGCTGGTCAGCGAGCCACATGCCTCGGGCGCGGCTGAGAGTCCGGCACTCCGGGGAACTGTGCCTGTGCTCAGGGCACATGCCCCAGCCGGGGCTCAGGCCACACCTCTAGATACCCGCGGCAGTCCGCTCCTTGTGGGTCGCTTTGTAACTTGGCTCCTCCTGCAGCTGGGGTGCTCCTCCATCCCTGGTGCCACCAGAAAGCCTAGTATGTATTGGTCCTACCTCTCCAAGATGGGTCGACGAGGAAGGCCAGCCCTTGACTCCAGGAAGGGCAGGCTCAGGGACTCATCAGGCCACAGAATTGCCCGGTTTCATATGGGCTCACGATGACTCAGCTTTGGGGCTTGTATTTGTTTCCTGTGGCTGCCATAACAACGGGCCACAAACAGGATGTTTTCAACAACAGAAACTTATTTTCTCACAATTCTGGTGGCCAAAGGCCCAAAATCAAGGTGTTGGCAGAGTCGCCTCCTGGAGGCTGTGAGAGAGAATCTGCCGTTCCTTGGCTTGGGTGCAGACTCCCACCTCTGCCCCCATCTTCCTATTGCCTTCTCCTCTTCCCTTATAAGGCACTTGTCATTAGATTTAGAGCCCACCCTAAACCAGCACAATCTCACTTTGAGATCCTTAATTACATCCGTAAAGACCCTTTATCCAAATAAAGTCACATTCATAGCCTCCAGGTAGACTATCTTTCAAGGGCTGCTATTCAGCCCGCTACAGGGCTCATGTCAGGAGGGCCTCAGGAACACACTTCTATACCCTGAACCCCTCCAGCCCTTAAGGACCCAAAAGAGATCTGCGTATGGGGAAAGACACATCTAGTGACTGCTCACACATCACAGAGTAACTGTCTCACTCCTGCTGACACCAGAGGGACTGGAGAACTTAATACCAGCCAGGTAGATGTGTCAACAGGTTGGGATTGTACTGCCATAGTGCCGGGCATGTCCTTTAGGGCCACTCAGCTCACGGGGCCCTGACTCTGCCACTGGGACCCACCTGGGCAGCAGTGCTGGGTGGGGGAGGGGTCTACATATGTTCAGTTCCTCACTGTGCCTCTCATTAACTAATGCAAGTTACTCAACTGCCCCCTGCTTCAGCTATAAAATGGAGACTTCTGCTGGTGCCTGCTATTATTATTATTTTTAGCCAGTCAAATATAGCAGTGGGGGGGTTGTATACCAACTTTAGTGACACTAATGTTAATAAATTCTGATAACCCACTACCATTGGACCAGCCAGTGCCTGCTATCATTATCTCAGCAGAACTACTTGGGGTGGAGTCTAGACCCCAGTGATGGTACCTCAGGAAGCTCCAAGTTCCAGACCCAGATGCCCTCTAAACTCACCAAACTCAAGTTCATATAAGGAGACATTGAGGATAAATACTGCGTTTGGCAGAATAATGCCCCCCTCAAGGGGTCCTTGTCCTAATCCCAGATCCTGTGAATATGTGTGTGACCTGACATGCCAAAAGGGACTTTGCAGATGTGTTTCAGTTAAGGATCTTGAGATGAGAAATGGTTCTGGATTATCCAGTAGTAACTAAATGTAGTAACAAGGTATCCTTATAAGAAGGAGTAAAGAAGGTCAGAGTGAAAGGAGATGTGACTTTGGAAGCAGAGTCAAAGAGAGTGAGAGTGAGACAAGAGCAGGAGAGAGAGATTTGAAGCTGCTACGCTGCTGGCTTTGAAGATGGAGGAAGGGGCATTGAGCCAAGGAATGCAAGTGGCCTCTAGAAACTGGAAACTGATTCTCCCCTTTAGCCTCCAGAAAGAATGAGACCCTGCCCACCTAGTTTAGATTTCTGACCTCTTGAACTGTAAGAGAATAAGTTTTAAGCTACTACATTTGTGATAATTTGTTACAGCAGCTCCAGGAAACTACTGCAAGTGCCCACTGTTTTCAGTACCAGGGTCTCACAAGCACGCCTATCCAGCTGCCCAGTGTATGGGGCGCTGCATGTGAAGAAACTGGGATTGTTAGCCTTGCCTCAATTCCCCGGGGCCCTCGGCCATTTCTGACTGAAAGCCCACGATTCAGCCACCTCCTGCAATACTTCCACGCATGTTCAGAAACACCGCCCCGCCACCACCGGGAGGCATTTGCAGTCATCGTGGTCAGAAGGATGGCCATGACCCCAGGACCCCATGGACGAGATCCCACAACTGACCTGGTCTGCAGAGCCTGTGTCCCTGCTGACAATGGAAAAGAAACCATACTCTGTAAAATAATTTAAAGAGGTTTATTCTAAGCCAAATTTGAGGATCATGACCTGGAGCCATGCCCAAGAAGCCTTGAGCAAGTGGACTGGCTGTGGCTGGGTTGCAGTTTGGTTTTATACATTTCAGGGAGACAGGGGTTACAGGTAAAGTCATAAATCAATACATGGAAGGCGTACATTGGTTTGGCCCCAAATGGTGGGACATCTCAAAGTAGGGGGTAGGGGGGTGCTTATGGGTTATAGGTGGGTTTAAAGATTCTTTGATTTGTAATTGGTTAAAGGAAATGAAGCTTTGTTTAAAAGCTTGGAATGTTTTAACTTAAGATAAAGAAGTCTATTAATCAGAGACAAGCCACCAGCCATATACCCAGACTCAAGTAATTTGCTATATAAATTGAGGACCTGCAGGTTTGTCTTGCATAGCCTTAGGCCTGTTAGTGAGTTACAAAGGATATCTACAAGAAGGGAGGGGGCATGATGAGGCATGTCTGGCCTCCCTTCTCATGGCCAGCATCTCAGTTTTAGGGTGTCCTCTTGGCAAAGAGGGGAGCTTAACATTTTATTTTAGTTGACACTGCCTAGTGTGTGCACTCCCCTCATAGCCCCAGACCCAGGCCCTGGTGACCCAACCATTCACCCCACACAAGACCCAGCCCCTTTTCACATTTTCCAGAAAGAAGCCACGAGTATCAAAAGCATTATTGAACAATGCTAGTTTCACCAAAGATTTCTCAGGGGAGGTGGAAGAAGGCTTCATAATCACACATCCTTGAGTATGCTACTTTACTGAAGTCCAGGCTCTTCTCTCCCAGCCTCTGCACACAGTGGCTGCACTACAGCCAGGCACTAGGGCCAATCTTCTTAGGGGGTAAGGAGGAATTATAAATAGCCAATGGATAGTTTTGTCTTGCGACTTATATGCCAAGGGATGGAAGGGGTTCATCAAACCTTCCATCGTTGTGCTCTTTGTGAACAAAACACGGGAACTCCCTTGGCCAGGACTCCTGGGGAAGGAGCCTGAATGCAGTCATAAGTCTAGAGCCTTCTCACTCCACTGATTCTGGATCTCTCTCTTTCTTTTTCTTTTTTCTTTTTCTTTTTCTTTTTTTTGAGACAGAGTCTCACTCTGTCACCCAGGCTACAGTGTAGAGGTGTCATTGTAGCTGACTGCAACCTCAAGCTCTTGGGCTCAAGCGATCCCCTGCCTTGACCCTCCCTGAATGCTAGGATTACAGGCGTGAGCCACTGTGCCCGCCAATCCTGGATCTCTCGAAAAAGCCCTGCAGGCTGGCAGTGTTTATGAAACAGAGTGGCCAGGGGCTCCCATCATTATCTCTGAAGGGACAGCAAGTAGAAGACAGCCTTCTGTATGCATCTCAGCCAGTTAGAATATAATAATAACCATGATACTGACAGCTGCCTTCCATGCAGCACTTACTATGTGTCAGGCATTGTGAACAAAGATTCAGATAGGTTGACACAGATTAACATATGCTCTCTCATTAGCTCGTTGCAACAGCCCCATGAGGCGGCTACTGCCAGCATCCATGCTTTAGAGAATGTGGGGACTGATGCACAGAAAGGCTGAATCACACAGATAGTAAGTGGCAGAGTTGGAATTTCAACCCAGGTAGTGGAGCTCCAGAGCCTCCACTCTCGGCCTCCTCCCTAGTTGAGCCAGTTATCAATGCAGTGTCTCTTAGCTCCACATCCAACTTTCACTACCTGGAATATTTCCCCCTTGCCAGCTGGCATGATCTCAAGCTTTGCCAGTATAGGGCATTGGAGGGACACTGGAGGATGAAAGGGCTTCTTTTCATGGTTTTGGTGTGCTTTGCTTTTTCCTCTTCCTGGGGCACTTGGCTGGTGTATGGGACACCCCGTGGAGGTCATTCCTGCTGAGTCCAGCAGCACCCTCTCCCCCGTGCATGGATTCCCTATGAGTTCTGTGGGTGCCCCACCTAGTTCTAGGCAAGTTCTAAAGACACCATTGATGGCTTTCCAACAAGTTCAACACCTTCTCCTGGGAAATTTTCCAGAGAATTTTTGGAAACCCAAGGGGATGGTTTCCCACCTGCCATCTTCAGCCCACTGCACCGCAGTAGGAGGCTTGCAGCCCAGTGAACTTCTCCACCATTTAGTGGGCTGAAACCATTCCCTCTTCAACAACGTCTGAATTCCAGCCCTGGGGAAGCCTCCTCCCCTTCCAAGTTTGTTTCTTCCTTGGGTATTCTCCCTTAGTCCTAGGATATCCTTTGGAGTCCTTTTTAAAAATTCCTTCTTAGTAGTTAATTCACTATAAACAGTCAATAATTCTTTATAGTAAACATACATTGTTTAAATTACTGTGTGTTTTGTTTCTTTCCTGGTTAGACCTCAACTAATACACTGGCTGAGCTCAGATGGACATACTTATTAACTATATTTGCCTGTATGGTGAAAGAGACAGTATTATGTAGTAAATGTTTTAAAATTTCACAGATATGTAATAATGTCGACAGTATTAGTTATCACTCATTGATCATCTACTATCTGCCAGGCCTTTTACATAGTGTACATTAGCTTCTTTAATTCTGACAATAGCACTATGGGTTAGATTCTATTATTGTCTCCATTTTGCAGAAGTGACACTGAAGTTGTTGGTTCTATGCAATACTTGAGTTGGCTTCCAAAAATTAGAATACATGACATCCTTTCTGATCTATTTTATATCTGGATGCCATCTGATTTACTCTGTAACTGACTTTTGGGCCCGTGGTTCCAGAACTTCTGAATTGCCTACAGCAGCTCCACCTGCTGACAAGCCAGAGAAATGCATACAGGCATTTCTCAGAGATACTGTGGGCTCCATTTCAGACCATCCAAATGCAATGAATATTGCAATAAATTGAGTCATACAAATTGTTTGGTTTCCCAGTACATATAAAAGTTATGTTTACACAATACTGTAGCGAATGTGCAATAGCATTATATCTAAAAAACAATGTTCATACCTTAATTAAAAAAACCCCTTTTTTCTAAAAAATGCTAATGATCATCTGAGCCTTCAGTTAGTCATAATCTTCTTGCTGATGGAGAGTCTTACCTCGATGTCGATGGCTGCTGACTGATCGGGGTTGTGGTTGCTGAAGGTTGAGGTGGCTGTGGCAATTTCTTTAAGACAACAATGACATTGATTGACTCTTCCTTTCACAAAAGATTTCTCTGTATCATGAGATGCTGTTTGACAGCATTTTACCCATTGTAGAACTTTTTTCAAAACCGGACTCAATCCTCTCAAACCCTCCTACTGCTTTATCAACTACATTTATGTAATATTCTAGATCCTTTGTTGTCATTTCAACAATGTTCACAGCATCTTCACCAGGAGTCTATTCCATCTCAAGAAACCACTCTTTGTTCATCCATAAGAAGCAACTCCTCTTCTATTAAAGTTTGATCATGAGAGTGCAGCAATTCAATCACATCATCAGGCTCCACTTCCAATTCTAGTTCTCTTGTTATTTCCACCACATCTGCAGTTATTTCCTCTACTGAAGTTTTGAACCCTTCAAAGTCATCTGTGAGGGTTGGAATCAACTTCTTCCACACTCCTGTTAATGTTGATATTTTGACCTCTTCCTGTGAATCATAGATATTCTTAATAGCATCTAATATGGTGAATTATTTCCAGAAGGTTTTCAATTTACTTTGCCCAGATCCATCAGAGGAATCACTATTTTGGGTAGCAATAGCCATATGAAATGTTTTTCTTCAATAATAAGACTTGAAATCAAAATTACTTCTGGATCATGAGCTGCAGAATCGATATTGTGTTAGCAGGTATAAAAACAACATTAATCTCCCAGTACATCTCCATCAGAGGTCTTGAGTGACTAAATACATTGTCAGTGAGCAGTAATCTTTTGAAAGGAATCTTTTTTTCTGAGCGGGAGGTCTCAACAGTGGGCTTAAAATATCAGTAAACAATGCTGTAAACAGATGTGCTTTTATCTAGGCTTTGTTGTTCCATTTATAGAGCATAGGCAGAGTAGATTTGACATAATTCTTAAGTGTCCAAGGATTTTCAGAATGGTAAGAGAGCGCTGGCTTCACCTTAAAGTTGAAGTTAGCTGCATTAGCCCCTAACAAGAGAGTCAGCCTGTCCTTTGAAGCTTTGAAGCCAGGCATTGATGTCTCCTCTCTAGCTGTGAAAGTCCTAGATGGCATCTTCTTCCAATATAAGGCTATTTCATCTATATTGAAAATCTGTTGTTTAGTGAGGCCACCTTCATCAACGATCTTAGCTAGATCTTCTGGATAACTTGCTGCAGCTTCTCCATCAGCATTTGCTGCTTCACCTTGAACTTTTTTCTTATGGCGACAACTTCTTTCCTTAAACCTCATGAACCAACTTCTGCTAGCTCCCAACATTTCTTGTGCGGCCTTTTTACCTCTCTCAGGCTTGATAGAATGGAAGAGAGTTAGGGTCTTGCTCTGGATTAGGCTTTGGCTTAAGGGAATGTTGTGGCTGGTTTGATCTTCTATTCAGACCACTGAAACTTT
The DNA here is from genome assembly GCF_000956105.1 of Propithecus coquereli. Lineage (NCBI taxonomy): Eukaryota > Metazoa > Chordata > Mammalia > Primates > Indriidae > Propithecus > Propithecus coquereli. The sequence continues at coordinate 1,519,458 of NW_012151763.1, forward strand.
CTCCCTGTCAGCAATAAGTCTGTTTCACTTTCTTGTCATTCATGTGTTCATTGGAGTAGCACTTTTAATTTCATTCGAGAACTTCTCCTTTGCATTTACAGCTTGGCTAACTGGCACAAGAGGCCTAGCTTTTAGCCTGTCTCAGCTTTTGACATGCCTTCCTCACTAAGATTAACCATTTCTAGCTTTTGATTTAAAGCGAGAGATGTCTGGCCTGGACAACATAACAAAACCTTGTCTCCATAAAAAAATTAAAAAATTAGCTAGGCATGGTGATGTGTACCTGTAGTCCCAGCTACTTGAAACTCTGAGGCAGAAGGATCACTTCAGCCCAGGAGTTGGAGGTTACAAGGAGCTATGATCATGCCACTGCACTCTAGCCTGGGTGACAGAGTGAGACCCTGCCTCAGAAGAAAGAAAGAACAAAAGCATGAAAGAAAGAAAGAAAGAAAATGAGAGGTATGTGACTCTTCCTTTCACTTGAACACTTAGAGGCCATTGTAGGGTTATTAATTGATCTGATTTCAATATTGTTGCATCTCAGGGAATAGGGAGGCCCGAGGAGAGGGAGAGAGATGGGGAAAAAAGCAGTATCTGTGAAGCACAATAAAGCAAAATGCAATAAAATGAGGAAGGAAGTATACCTGTATTTGAAAACCTAGAGGTAGAAAGTGTAGGTGGCCGCTGTCCAGCCATGGCATCCTCACAGGAGAGCTGTCCCAGACTGGCAGGTCATGGTTTGACAGGGTAACTATGGCTGGGAGATCTGACTCCTCTACACATTGCCTTGCCCAGGTCTTTGAACTAACTCCCATGTTATATTCTATACTGGGGAGGATACTACTCAAGTCCCTTTCTATCCACTTCATCACCTCCTGTAGACTAATGTTAGTCACCTTCAGTCTTTTACGCTTTTCAATCACTCTACCAAAAAATATTTATTAGCTTCCTACTATGTGCCAGGTGGTGGCTTGAAGTAACAATGGTGAAGTGGGTATTTTTTATCTTGCAGTATTGTCAAGTATCTGAACATCTTGTCACATTTGGAGAATTCCTTGTCTCATGGCTGCTGGTGTAGGAGGCAGAGCCCATCTTCCAGTATAGAAAATGAAAATGTCACGTATCCCAGTATTCCTTGCAGCTATGGTGTAGCACATGACCTAGGATCAGCCAATCAGAGGCACCTTTCTGGATCTTTGAACCTGGCATTAGTGACCTAAAGAATTGGGGCAGTAGAGAATTCTCCCTCTGGTGGTGCTGGTTGCAGCACTTATCAGGAATGTTAGTGGCAGTAACCAGTGTCTACAGTTTGTGAATTACAAGCTACACCACTAGTGCTTAGTGGTGATAGAAGGAGACTTACCACCAGGCCATCTCTGTGGTATAACTTGATGCATTGTTTCTGGCCACATAGGTTAAATATAGTTTTT